>NC_088132.1:62630233-62933264 GCF_036370855.1 Dromaius novaehollandiae | reverse complement strand
AATTCTGTACAAGCTTCAGCACTTGGAAGAGCTGAAGTTATTCCATATATTACCCATTGTTTTCCAATGCTTTACAAGCTCTAATGTATTGAAATGCAAAACTTTACCCCAGGATAGACATTTTCAGTCTCATGTGACAGACCTAAGACCTCACAGGGAGGATCTGAGGATGCTGGCAACAATGATGCAGCAAAGTTACTAGAAATTCAGGAAGTTACAGCACAGTCTAAAGAAGCGTCTGAAAGATTTCACGGCAGCAGAATCCTCTAAGGAGATAAAAGGAAGGCACAGAAAAAAGTAGTTTTTCTTTTTTTTAAAAAAAATGTAGACCTTGATAAAAGAATAAATGCATAAAAGAACAAGTAATGGGAAAGTATCAGTGGGAAGGAGGAGAATATTAAACTAACCAGTCTGCACAGGTAGAGCCGAAGCATCAGTACTTTTCCTTTGATTGCCAATCCCTTTGCGACAAAGTTCAGCTCCCAGTATCTTAAAATATGATAGTCTTAGGAGTCTAGAAAATAAAACAACCTGACACCAAACATCCTTCTGTTTATTTTTATCTGTATCATGTTTTGGTAACTCAGTCTCTGGGGTACCATTCCTGATTGCCACCAAATTGTTTTTTAATCTAAAAAGGTTATTGAACTGTACCCTGAATATAACAGCAACAGTATCTATACTTCACTGAGTACTGCGAAGCTTAATGAGTGTTCTTAATGAGCTTTCAAAGATCATCAAAACAATGTAACTACCTCATTGGCACACAGGAAAAGTGAAATTAAAATGAGGAATCAGTATTTGTGGGGGTGATTGTTCATACGCATTAATTTCATCTGTCAGTTCTCTGCATGTTCCTTTCAATTTTATAATGAAGCAATTTCAAACCAGACGTTTAAGGTTACATCTGCAGCTATATTCTAAAACTACAAATTTAGAGTTCTAAAGAGCTATGCCCATAATTTCTACATTCAATTAAATGCAAGAAATATTTATAGATACAGTTATTACTTCTACTATTATACTATGGCAAATTGAATCATCTACTAGAGATACTCAAACTGATCAAAAGAATTAGACCCACTCGCTCGGAAATACAGGAGAGAGTGTGCTGCAGGCCTGGCATCCCAGCCTAGCAATACTATGGTAAGATCATTATGTTTCTTCTAGAGTTTCTTGACCTCTTAGTATCATGACAGGTCTGTTAGAAAACATCCTAAACCATCTTCCCATTCTTTTTATTTTTTCCAGGATCTTTGACTATCTACTCTCAATTCCATTCTTACTATTCTTTCCTCCCCATGTTTTCTCTCCCCTCCAGTTGTGTCCTTCCATGAAAGGCCTTCCATACAAGAATCGCAACACTTTCCCAAACTGGATGTGCAGTCATACCTCAATTTCATTGCTTCTGCACAATGCACATGGAAACCTCAGCTCCAAGAGTGAGCTTCACTACAAACTCTTCTGGGCAATTCATTTACTTATTGACTCCACCTGACTTTGTTGTGCTCAGGGCTAAATCTCTTTCCTGCTACATCACCAGGCTTTACAGTCATTTCTGGCTTTTTCTTCTGCACTACATGAAGTTGCCCTCAGACTCCTGCCAACCTTGTTTCTCAGCTTCTGGCTGTGTTTTCAGTTGTACAGAAAATCTGTTGGTCAACCGCTGGGCCTATGGCTGTGCTCATCCTTCCTAGACAAATGCTTTGTGCAGAGGACATCTCACTCCAGGCCCTTGTAGGTCTCAGCCCAGAGTAGATGAAGCTGTTGGCAACACATCGTACAACTGCATCAAAATCTAAATGTGAAGGAGAAAACTTTTGCATCCTTATTGCTGAAAGAGACAGGGACACAAACCTGAGGAGAATTTCAGCCTGAGGCCCAAGAGGTATGAACTACTTTAGGGGCATTTCTCCAGGTACTGCGTAATGACAGTTAAAAATTTTCCAATGAGGTATTTCACCAAAGGAACATTGCTGTGAGGAAATGCATTCATTTCAAGGAAAGTTTACCTCAGAAGGGCACTTACAGAAAGTATTTTGATATAGTTGAAGAATTGTTTTGACCTTTTTAAAAATGGAACATTTCCATCTGCCATTTCAATAGAACTCTTCATGTTTTAGTTTTATAGAATACAGAATTACCATCAAAACAGGAACAAAACATTTCACATCAATTGAAATGAGTTTCCAGAGTTTGTTTCACTGTGGACACTGAAAGGTGGTGTTTTCATTAGATTCTGGAACAGATACGATTTTTTTCTAAGTGTGAGTTCAAAAATATAAACCAAGATCCCACCCAGCCCAAGTCGTTATTGTGCCAAGATACACTATTGGGGGAAGCTGCAAATATTATGCCCATACCAGCACACATCCTTTACACTAAGCATCAAGAATTGCCCCTTGCTCTCCAGAGAATGAAAAAGAAACAGACACCCAATGCTACTTTAACAAGCAAAGGCAGAATGGGAAACACCACTACCCAGCCACGCTCATTTCCAAGGCCAGCTATGGGTGGCCCCAGCTCAGACTGAAGAAGGCAACATAATCCGCTACTAGAACACCTGAAACAACCGAGGCTCACGCGAGCTGCTGAGGCAAGTTGCCACACGGTTTGTGTATGCATACACAAGCTCTTTGTTTTACGGTCTCCTAGATTTCTTTATCGTGGCTCACCTTTGTGATATTTAATGTTTCTAGACAACTCTGGTGGACTCCTTGGGTTTAAGTCTTTGAGCAAAAAAAGATGTAGAAAACATGGGAGTATGTGGATTGTGTCTATAAAAAGTGATGACTTCATGTAACCGTTTTCATGAATTTCTACCTATTTGTTCTCAAGACTGCATTTTTCCAGAAACATTCCTAGGGCTTAGGAGACAAGGATGATAACTTATGTGTATCTGTTCCGAAGAAGGTAATTGTTAAAGACTGTCAGCACACAAAACAGTCCTGGCCTAAACTAAAATATAGCTCTAATCTAGGGGGAAGACAGCCTTATTTTGCTGGTAAGAGGGGAAAGAGGCAGGGTCAGAGGAATGGAAAATTCCCAAAGGGAGAACAAAGAATCCAACTATCAAAAGCAACTTTTAAAGGCTTAAGTACTAAAAAAAAAAAAAACTCAGGAGAGCACAGAGACGCATCCAGTAAGCAGGAACTTTGACTACCAGCGAAGCTGCAAGCAAGCCAGCCAGCACGCAGGAAGGATCCTAAGGAGCATCCAGAACAAGTCTTAGCAGAGCAAGCTTACAAAAAACAGCGCTAAATCCCCAGGAATGCTCAAGCATACAATGGAAAATGAAACCAGAAAAGGCAAATAAGTGATTCACTCTGTTGCACAGATCCTGTAAGCTGGAATGAGCCTGTGTACATCAGCGTTACAAAGCAGTACTCCAAACATGCTCAACAGTAAATGTACTGTTTACAGCAACACAAAGTGAAGTCATGCTAGACTTCTGTATCTACATAGACCACTGCCTATAGCTATATATCTCTTACCCTCTAAAGCAAAGAGCACTTATATTATAAATGCATCAGCATGAATTATACATGATTTGCTTCCTATAATTTGTCCTTGAAAGTATAAGCTATAACACAGAATACCCACTAAGAGCAGGGCAAAGCAATGGGGAGGACGTGCTCAGATTACTAGACAGTTTGGGAGATGTCCACCGCTTAATGTGCAAGCAGATCATAGTATCCTTACTATGTATTCCTTATGGACTCCTGTAAACATCTCTGCATTGGTTACACAGCCCACCTTTCTGAATGCTTTTCACAATGACAGCAGCTAGATAATTACTTTTTTAAGTAAGACTCTAGAAGAATGCTGGGCACTTCTATAGTTTGAGGAGGTACAAATAGCTCTAAATTAACTTGTCCTGTACTCCCCCTGACCAGGGGCAAGCCAGCTGCTTTGACAACAGGTAGCTGCACTTGCTTGCAGGACTGTGCCTATGCTAATAAAGCCCACCTGAGATGTGCCAGTACCCACACGAGTGTGCTACAGCATCTCAGAGGCTCTGGGATTAGGGTCAGCTTCTACCCTGCCAGCCTGGAACACATTAATCATGTGATTACGGCCTGTAACTTTGGAGAACTACAGCAGCCTGCTTCGCACGTTCATCACATCCTTGTCCTCCTCATGGAAAAGGGAGAGAGCTGCCCTTCATTCCCATCCTGAAGTAGGACTCATTGTGTTAGCCGATGCTTTTCCCCCAAATAAAAAAAATAGAAGTATCACTAAAACTAGCCCAAAGAAGAAAGGAGTACAGATCAGAAGGATACTGAAAACTGAAGTGTGGGAATATAGCAATGGGAGTGCTGCATTCCCAGAGCTGCATAGTGAAGGGGGAGGAGGGAGCTGAACAGCTGCTTTGCTTTAGGATATGCATTTTGTATCATTTGTCAGACTTTGCAACTCCTTACTACCCAGTAGATGCTGTGGGGGTGGATGGAAGAATGTCATGACCATTTTAATGGATCTAATGACCTTCCAGGGAGAGGTTATAGCCATGTTCCAAGAAAAGGGGCGCAATTCTGCCTGGACAGTGACTAACAGGGCAAGAATCAGCTCCTGCAGAGGGCTCGAAAGATACAGATCCAGCCAAAATTTACCCCAGGGACTGTTTTACCAGAACTCAAAAAAGTTTCAAAAACTGACCATAACAAAAACAAATCTCAACTTTGACTTGAGAGGAGCAGCAGAAAGCAGTCCTCTCCTCGGCCGCTTTGAAAGGCCAAACTTGGTACCTGCAGCTTCCAGCGTCTGCACCGCGGCACTGCCAGACCACGGCAACACTGCACTTCAAAGCCTGAACCCCCTTCCCCAGAAAAACACCACCACATTGAGGCAGGAGCTTTCCTTATTTCATTCTCACACATTCCTACATACAGGAGTCATGGTTCGTCACATAAATCCGTTCAAATTTAAACAGAAACCCATTTTCTACCCCACCAACATTGAATCAAGTTACATTGACAGAGGGGTTCACAGTTATATTTGTAAATGTAGCCACTTAATATAAGCTTCAGAAAGATCTGTCTAAAGCAAAACTGGAGTTTATACAAGGTCTTAAATGGACAATTTGAAAGATTATTAATAATGTTGCTTTTATGTCTGTGTGCACATGTATATTGTCAGTGATTTTTTTTTTTCCTTCAAATGAGCTAACGTTTCCCTTTACAAATCTTATCCCAATGAAGCAACACTCTTAGGGCATTTCCTTTTATGTACAGCTTCTAAATAAAGCAGTCTTCTATCCTCCATCTCCCTTGATTCTTATCAGATGCCTGCAAATACCACATACAATTTGCATTGGACTTGCCAGACAGAAATGTACAAAATCCCTATCCATAACCATGTTGTACTTACGAGTTGTTTTGAGCCCTATTACCTAAAAAGAGTTAATAAAAGTGAATAAACATACTTGTAACATCAGACTGACAAAGCATCTGCAATCTTCTTTTCCTAACCCATTTTACAGTGAATGAAGGATGCTGCTGACAGAATTATAATGGGCAAGAGAGAAAACCTACTAAAATCTAAGGTTAGAAATCCAGTGTTCTACATTTCTGCTTTGATCCTATTTCTTTATCATTTAGAATTTTTATGCTCCTATATCCATCAAGTTTGTATCACCGATTTATTCACCAACCACCGTATTTCAACATCTTACCTGAAAACCAGTCTCCTCACTCCACATTAACCTTTGGGTGTTGTCACTGTACCATGTGTTTCCACCAGAGCAAAGGGAACCTTTAGGCTGTATTAGCAGTTGCATGCCCAGATATACCTAGGAGCGAAATGCACCCTTGTACTCTTGGTGTGGAGGAAGGGAGAAACATCAGTACAAACTCTGATGCCATGTGGGGGTGCTTGCTCATTTTCCCAAGTACTGGCCTCAGATGCCAACACAAAGACACAAAAGGGCTCAAATAATGTTTTGCTAGGCAACTTTGAGAGGCCCAAAATATATAAACACTGACAATCTTGTACTCCTTTGCAGAGTCATTTTGTGAACTCAGGCAAATAATTTAACCATGTACCACCTCAGTTTGGCACGTTAACTTGGGACTAATAAAATTCCTATAGCACAGAACACTTACGAAGATTAGTTGCTTCTAAGTCACAACAAAACCTTAGATAAAATATACCTTATAAGTCAAGAATGGTCTTCTTTCTATTGACTATGTCATAAATACAGATATCTTCCATCCAGAAGGATTTCTTTCTTCTTTCTTGTAGAAATAATTTTTTTTTTCATGTTGTTTTTCCTTGTAGTAGTAGTTTTGCTCTTTATTTTCTACAGACAGGAGAAGATTGTGCTTTGGTGGCTGGAAGACACATTCTGTCTATTTGTGAGACTGGTCATACTTGCATATAAAGAGCTTGAGCATATTCCCTTAAAAATAACATGATCTTAAGTTACTGAGAGGCCAGGCATAACAGTAAAAGTAATTTTGCCAGGTACATTAGAAATTATTTTGTTATTGATATTTGCACTACACTTCAGAATGTGGCTAATGAAAGTGACGGATTCCACACGAAAGTAAATGAACATTTTTCAGATTTTCCCTTCAGATCACCAAGTTTACTTCTCCTGATCTTATTCATGTATGTTATACTAAAAAGTCTGTGAGCAATGCAAGCTAAGCCAGACATGTTTGAAGACGCATTATGAATAATTTTCAGGGTTTGTGTGAAAGATACACAACAAAAACCTTGAATTATCAGGAAGAGGAACAAGACAAACACTTTCAATTTAACTGCAGTTTTCTACATCTAGCTTCTTGCATGTCTTTTCCCAGTATGCATAGTCATTATGCCTATTATAGTAAAAAACTCATTTTAAATTTAGCTGAACACCCAATTGTATAAATAGGCAACTAGTAGGATTTTCAAAGGAAATAAGAGCATAATTCCATATACATTTTAATCTTCAGATATCTTAAAGTGTCTAAAATATAGCCTAAATTATTTTTTTTGGGGGGGGGGTTCTCAGGTTTAGGCCCTTGAAGTCATACTTTAGTACTTAGTTGAAGCCAAATTTAGAAAACATCTCAAGCTGAGCTGAAAATAAATCAATGTGAAACACTACTCAGGGAAAAGGGTTTGTGTTCACTAGTTTTATATACTGAGCTCTCTTGCTTAACCCTAGATGGCACTGTCTTGGCAAGCATCTCTGCTCATAATAAAATTTCCTGGGCGGAGTGTAGCCTAACTCAGAAATGCAGAATTGGAGAACCCAAACTGTACACAGTAACTCACATGTTCCCCTCACTCAAAGCTCCTCATATGCATTTTTGGTCAGCACAATCTGCAGCTATGTTTCAGTGCAAACAACATCCCCTCTTTTAAAGTGTTGATGCTAACAACTCAATTGCCTGCATTAGCTTATGAGTCATCTTTGATTCCTAGCTTGCAATTAGTCTGAGACTATTTTTATTTTTGCTCTCTGCTTCCTCCAATTTTCTTATACTGATCTGGTCAAAAAAGGAGAAAAAACAAGTAAACAAAACAAAAAAAAAAGGCTGTTTTTCATCACGGATATATCTAAAGGAGTTATTATCTCTCAGCTTCATAATAGCATACCTCTAGGCATGCTATTTTAAGTCTGAATTGCATTTGCAGTGTCCTGCCTGCATACTGGTACGTAACACTCAGTTTCATGCCTGATCACTGCTTGTTCTTTGGAAGTTTTCCCCATATCATTAAATTCTGCTTACAGGTTAAGCATCCCTAGATCTCTTTATGCTATATCTTTCGTCTTCACAAGCACTCTCAACCAATTTAAATGAATTGTAGTGGATATTCTGTACTACCTGATTTATACTGTCACTTACAAGCTTTATTTAGACCAGAAGCAACATCACCTCTGCTGTTTCCCACAATTATATGCATACAATCTTTAAAGAGAGCACCAAAAGAAGCACGCATACACATGCCTGCACTGTATTTACAACATACCTACAACACGCAGTGCTGCTGTGCACTCACGGTAACCCCATTCTCTTCTCAGAAATAGGCTACTGCTCTCATTTCCAGACCTACTACCATTTCAGTTGCATTTTATTGACAGCTCCTCCAGCAAGCCATGACAAAAGCTCTAAAGTTCATTTCAAAAAACATAGCAGTTGGTTTGTTTTAAACACAGAAGCATTCACCAGCTAACTCCCTGTTTGTCCTTATTTCCATGAGGCCAGATCTGAACAGGGTCATCCCACTAAATACTGAAACAAGATTTACAGAAGTCTGAAAACCACGTTCAGTTCTCAGTCAACAGAAGGAGAATTCTAGTCACATTTCCATCACGCACTACCAATTGCTCTTTATCCCTGCAATACAGGATTTCTAAATGCCGCCTAGCGCATGGCCATCATTGAAATGAAGAACAGCATTTTAAGGAGCTGACCTCACCCCAGGAAGCTATTATTTCCTTTTCCATCTTACAGTGTTAGCTTTTCACCCACTTGTAATATATCATACACTTTGTCTAGCTTTCACCTCACTTTTCAGCCTGTGGCATGACAGCTAGCTTCAAGGCTGAACTTCCAGCTTGATGCATGGAGGCATGTTGTGCCAGAGAGGGAGTTCAGGGTTACAGCAACATCAAAACATAAATCTAAATATTTAGACAGTCCTTGCAGAGAAGAAGGAATTACAGATAATTCTATGGTGCATTTTTTTTTCCCTTTTTCTCCTCAGTGCATTTAAAGTAGAAGGCAATAGCAGAAAGAAATAATTAGTCCTGAGAGCACTTGAGTGACTTTCAGAAACTTCTTCATACCGAGTGGAGAATTCATGTGTAGATGAAGAAGCATGTAGAATTCCCAGAGTACCACAGTCCTTGGCAAATCCCTTTGCTTTGGCAGATTATCCCACTCAACCCCATTCAATGCATTCATTAGGACCTACTCGACCTTGAGCCCTCCATCTGCCAGACAGCAAAATCTACCGTTTGACAGTTTTGATGACAGACTCTCAAGAGGGGCACCTGTCATCCTCACTGAGACCTGGGTTTGACTCACTGAGTGTTATGACATTTTCTCTCAAATAGAACCACTTCTGCTGCACTGATTAGCACCAAGTGACCTCACTAACAAGCATGTCCTTCACAAGCAAGTTTCCTCCAAGCTCTTCTATTTTTCAGAAATATCCCACTAATAGAAAACAAGGCAAATATGCGCTTCCCATGCAGTGTCTTTCTCAGTCTCTCAAATCTTTTCTACCCAAACCATCATCATCCTCAGACTGTAGATTAAGAGAGGTCTCAGTTGGACCATAGAGGAAAAAAAGAAAATTCTGAGCCTGACTTTAAGCAGATAAGAATAAAAAAGAATAGAATAAAATAAACATGATCAGCATCCTGTTACCTGTAGCCAAAATCTTTAAGATACTTTTATCCATATTTACGCAATGAAATACTGAGAAGTAATCCACAAGGACACATGGTATATAAACTTAAAATTAATTCCTCACCCCATGGAGTTTACTGCCCTAAGGAAAATGCTCCAATAATTCTCAGTTATTCTAGATCCTGGTTTCATTTCGACAGGTGCTTTTGCTGCTAAATAAATACCAGCTGAGATAGCTTCACACTTCAAGAGGTCTCACAGGAAGCTTTGAGGGTTTTCTTCTTCGCACTGGAGTACAGCACTACGCTGCTCTTTGTAAAGGGTCACGGTCCATAGAATCTAACAAGACCTGAATCAAAATAGTTTGAGGCCTATCTCTGGCACAGGCCAAATAAGGATGCTTTCCTGAATATTTGATGGAGAGGCTTGGAATGGATGATGAAAGAACTAATGATTCCAGTTAAAACCGCAGCCTGAGCCATCAGCTCCTGTTTAAGTGTTGTCCTAGTCACCCTTCGGAAAATCTTCTGCTTCATTGTTCCACTTCATTCCCTTCAAAATTCTTATTATTAGACGAGGGCAAAGTTTGTTTTTTTCTATTATTCTAATTACTTGAGATTTGATTTAAAAAAACAGGCCAATAAGACTATCTATAAAGTGAGAAAACAAATACCAATGATGATGAAAAGTAATTAAAAATGGGACATTTAGCCAAGCTTTTCCTGAGATGTAATACTTTTTCAAACAACCAAGCACCTCCTTGTACCTTGGCTTCAGCTGAACTGGAGCACTAGTAACTACAGCTATTTTACTGATGAGGGGGGATGTCAGCCACACAAATCCAAAAGAAATTCTACCAATTACTGTGATGGTACTACATCTAGCCCTCTGGGACACTTTGGCAAGGAAAGAAGTGGCCTGATGTAAAAGAAAAAAATCCTGCAAAAGTTTCTGGCAAAATGCAACTGATGCACAGACAGTGCCAAGTATTTACAGATTAACTCATAGCCTTTGGAAGACGCTACCCATTCATTTGAGGCATCCCTGGAGAATATTACTTGCTTCTGACAATTGAATTTTTTGCACGACGAATACATCTGGAAAGATCATGGTGCTCAGTAGAGTCATTCATTTGGTTTCCTATTTTACTCTAGGCACTTTCTAAAATACCTGTAATTTTTAACACAATCATGTAAAGGATATTTTGATATATGTACATTTGCTACTAATTTAGAAGAAATTTATCCCACACATTCCTACTTTTAGATCCCCATTATTTTGAATAGTCAAATATATCTAGACAAAGGGAGTATAGAGAGTAATTTGAAAGTTGCAAATGCCAGCAGCTGTGCAATACACAAACATTCAATAAAGGAAGAACAATGAAAGTAAAGAACAAACTAGGCAGTACTCACACTCCACCATAGGTAAATACCCAAGTATTTACCGCTACATTCTTCTCAATGTGGCATTGTGTGTTTTTACCATAGAAATACATACGAAGATCTGCAGAGGTTTTATCTTTTGGTCAGCAAATAGTAAGTCTGCTCATTCTACAGGTACGTTCCTTCATGAAAATAACCTTTACTCTACAAACTGTTTGGGGATAAACTCGGATACACGTTCTTTCTCTTGTCTGTTTGCCCTAGTCTTTCCTGGCCAGAGTCAGGGCTTCCCTGTTATTTGTTGTAAAACACCGTGTTTATTTTATGGACATAATGTGGTTCTCAAAACTGTGTGCTTGAGATACCTGGGTGCAGCCAGAGGCACTTAAGGTTTTTCTGAACTTATTTTTAAAATAGTTTTCTAACTTGCCTGCATCCCTATTCTGAGAGCTTTTTGTCCCTCTTTCATATAAGGAACTAAAGGGTTTTTTTTGGGGGGGGGGGGTTGTTTTTTTGTTGTTTTTTTTTTTTTTTTTAGAAGAAATCTTCTGGAAAAAATATTTTTCCTCCAAAGGAATTCTAACCCAGGCAAACCGTGAAAGGTAGCTCCATATGTTGCTTGACTGAAAGGAGAAAAAGTGTTCTGATAAAAGAAAAGTAGTGAAAGAAACTAAACAAAATATTCAGAAATATTATGGGAGCTACCCAACTGGACACAGTCCCAGGCAACCTGCTCTAGCTGACCCTGCTTTCAGCAGGTGCATTGGACCTGATCTCCACAGGTCCCTTCCAACGTCAACTGCTCCGTGATTCTACCTACCGTAATCGAAAAGAAACAGAAGAGTCTTAGGTAACACAATATGATTTTTTTTTTCTGATTTTAAGCTGTACATACTTTATAGCATCATAACCATTGATCAGATTTTCAGCACAATTCTCTTCAGCAATTGAAAGAAGTCTACATGTTTTAATATATATTTTTAGAACTCCTGATATGCATTTCAATAGGAAAATTCATTTCTGACTTCCCTTTGGAAAGGAGTGGCTGGATCTAGAGAACTATCTTTGAGAATCTGTCTTCATTTAACCAAGCTATTTGTATTGTTACATTTCGCCATCCTCAGACTGATATTGACAATGGGAAACAGTATAAACTTGGATTTTTCTTTCTTAGCAATATTTTAACAAAAACAATTCAAGTACCTAAATAATAGTACTGAATGTAACATTTACATAATTTACATAACATAACCATTTACATAACATTTGCACAACTGCCTTAAAAAAATTGGTCCGAGAAATTAATGCTATAAAACTTGAATTTAAACCTTTAACTTGCTCTGAGAAACTGCGCAGAGCTTTTAAAAATATTTTATTTCATTGAGCTGAAGAACCACATTTTAATTTAAGCTTATCTAGCAAATCTTAAGACCAGTATTTAAATTTGAAAAAATAAAACAAAATGCTCCCTTAAATGCCTTTATCTTAAATGTGAAAAATTCCTCTCCATACAGAATCTGCCCTGTACATATCAGAAACATATTTTCCAAGAAATTGAATTTAAGCCACATGACTATGAAGCAGAGAGAAATGTTAAACCTGATTTGGAAAAAGCCCTTTAGAAATTCAGGATCCAGATGGTCAGCTGCATCTCAAGCAGCACTAATGCAAGTATGCAGATATCTCCTTTGCCATACGACACAAATCACGCCTGTGCAGGTTTAGGGGCAACTGCGTAAACCAGCTCCCAGCTACAGGAGAAAGCAAGAAACACTGCCAGAGCTGCAATCGTTTCCTCGCTGAGAACCTGGCTGAGGGAAAGCCCAGCCCCATCGCTCCGGAGGGCCATTTCCAGCCTCCAGGCTGCTCCAGGAGTTCCCCTTCCCTGCTGCATGCAGAAGCTCGAGCACCTCAGTTTTATGAATTCAAGGCACAAGGCTCCCGGGATAAGGATGGCTAAACCACTCTTGAGCTATGCCTATTACATAAAACTCCTTTACTCTTCTTTGTATGAGAACCTATTTTTGGTTGCTGACAAATTTTGACAAACTCCAGGTGTTTGGAGTGAAATTCCCCTTAACAGATGTTTTCTGCAAACTGAATTTTTGGGAGACAGGTTAGCCACAGAGTTCAGTGAACCGGGAGAATGTGACCAAAGGCACTTTCTGTTATCCCTGTGAAAATTCCCAAATAATAAACACCTGGAGGAAGGAGGAAAAGGGGGGAAAAAAAAAAATCAATTGACATACGTACTTCAGAGGCTGAGTTTTCAGAGGACCTGGATCAACTAATCTCTTCTGTCCCGTCTCAACTACCATGGGCCAGAAGGGCTGCAGGCATCATATACATGGTAGGCTGGAGCACGCTAGCCCTGAAAACAATCAGCAATTGCTGTTTCTTCTACAGCTAGAGTGGATGGCAATCCCAAATACAGAGCAAGTACGTGTCTTTAACCACCAAGACTCTTCTTTATTATTATTACAGGATTGGTCTTGATTTTGCCTCCAAGTCTAGTACTAAGGCATAAGCAAACATGGCAATAAATCAGGGAGCGAAAGCAACCGAGTAGAAAAAGATTAAGACAGAAGTTAACTGAATCAGGAAAACAGGCAAGTAGGATAGGTATCAACATGGCTAGCTAGCTAGGAAAAGGTGGGGTGGGATGAAACAGTGAGAAATGCAGGAGAGGCTGCCAAAGGCAAGGACTGGATTGAAGCACACAAAGATAAAAATATGCTGGACACAGAACCAGCTAAACCCACCAGATTATAACCCCCTAAGAAACCTAAAACTGAACCTGGACTTCCACAGTGCCTAACGGGAACTGCCCTGGAGGCAGCAAACGCTGAAGCTCCCCACCCAGGTTCCTCCCTTTCCCTGTACCCAGTGGTCCACACAGTGGTATTTGACAGTAGTAGGCCTAAAATTTTACTACAGGTATGAGTTTTGTGTGACCTGCATTCTGCTTTCAAAGCTACCTATCAAAATCAGGGTGGCCAACAACCGTGACAATCTAATGTTGTTTTATATTTCTGTTTTCTTCAAACTGAGTATTATATAGTCTTGCTACGAAACTGTTTCATTTAAATCTAGGGCTTTTAGAATGATCAAGTGTAAAATGTAATTTCATGAATGGATTAGTATTATAAGTGGTTTTAGTACTATTCTGCTTTTAAAATAGGCTATTTGCTATTTGATGATTTATATGGTCTTATATAAACCGAGTTTTATTAATAAGTATAATTGAATTCCAAAATTACTGTTTGACACTTGATCACTTACAAATCTGAATGATGAGAAAATGAGCATAAGTAGCAAGTGGGGAAAAAAAGGAATAATAATAAAGCCAGTATATTATGATAAATTGTCATTTTATCAAAAACATGATCTGCCTCTCAACTATCCTTTAATTCAGTCATTAGTGAATATCAGATCATCACAGAGTAGAGCACACTTTTTGAAATATTTAGTGCATGGGTCAGCAAGACATTACATACAAAGCATTGCCTGCAAATTTCAGATAGTCAATAGTAGTTTCAAGGCAAGAATTATTATTTCACCTGACGATATTTTTTTTTTTAAATCAGCCAGAAATATTTCTCTCTTCACATTTGTCTAATGTTGCTTGAAGGTGTTAATCCATGAACAATGTGTTACTCTAGGTTTCCTAAGGAATCAGTCTGGATTTTGAAATTTTGATTTTACATGCCTATTAATCGCTTCCCTAAAGCAATACAATAAGATTTTTTCCCCAGAAAAAGCTATCCAAATTAAATTGCATATGTAGTGTTGGACTGACTGAAGTCAGACATACTATGTGGTAAAGCAGATCAATAAAAAAAATTTAAGCAAGTATAAAGTGCTTAAGAAATTCCCACACTAAACTGCTCATGGATCATCACAGTGATGAACAGCAAAAACTAAGCAGGCTTTAACATAAAAAAATGCAAACTAAAATATAAGGTAAAAAATATATACTGTTAAACCTTTTCACTTTGAGGTACTACATTAGCACCTAATTTGAAGCTAACAGATTTCAGTGGAATTACATGCTTAACTTCTTGTACATTTTGCATTATCTTGTTGAGCCAAGGTCATAACTTTTACTTCATGTTGCCTTGATATATAGTAAAAATGAACACCTCTGATGAGCACAGATACAGCTTCCCATAGAAAAGCAATTTAATTTTTGTAACTTGCAGTTTTCTCAAGTCTTTTTGCACAAAAACTCCCCAGAGTTGCCCTGGAAAGGAAGATCTCCCACCCACATTGCTGGTGCAGTATTGACTGTGGCAGCCAGCATGGTGGGACAGCACCCAGGCATGGTGCGAGGGATGGCACACTTCGGGGACATCCCCAGGAGCAGGGACAGGCAGGATTTCCCCAGGTTTGTCTCCCCCCACCCTTTGCTATCCCAGCTGGCTTCAGATCCTCAGATACCCCCTTGCGTGCTGCTGCCAGACTCCGAAGCATGCTGGACATGTCATGTTTCCTACTACGAAAACTTCACTCTGATGGTCTGCTAGAAAGCATCATTTCAACATAATTTCAGACACTTTCTACTGGGGGTGGGGAATGGAGGGAGTGCACAAAAAAATGAATGTTTTAAGGCTATGGCACCCAGAGCAGCCTCGTATGGATACGTACAGTCAGTGATACTTGGCCTCGAGGCCAGAGTGACCCTTGCCCATGATTTATAAAGGATTCCAACCCAACAGCCTTGCAAACATCTCGGTTCAGAAAACAAACAAACACAAAAGCAAAGAGACCACCCACAGACCTACAACACAGACTTTGTTTACTATCATAAAAATACAGTTATAATTTTTAGCGGCCAACTTACTGAGCTTCACTGCTGAAGAACCTCTCTAAAGAGCAGATTTTAGGAAGAATAAATACGGAAGAAAATAAATATATTTTTCCAGAACAGATTATCTTAACACTAATACAACACACATGGTAAAGTGCTGAATATCTCTGAAAATGACAACTGCCATGAGCACATGAAAACTTCTGAGGATGAAAAACTTCAAATGAAAAGAGGAATTTTTAAAGTAACGCTCCATATAGTCTAGAAGGATCAAGAGTATCTAAAACCAGGGATTACATTAAAAACCCTGGAATCTCAGCCAGCACTGGAAAGTTGTTACTAATGTGTGATAAAATCATTATAAATGACTTGGAAGGTGATATTTTGATGTTAAACTGCAATAAGACTTACTAAAAGATAGAATTAAGAGTCAGTAGCTGAAGCTACAAGAAATTATCCTCCAAAAATAAGCTTTTTTTTCTCTCTCATGAAAACAGCATATAAGTGTATTATTTTAGGAAGCAGCTAATGTAAGAACTCCAGAAAAACTGAGTCTTTGAGCCATAAAGCATCCCCTTCAAATCTCTTAATTCAACCTATTGCTAAAGTAGGGAAGACATTTCCTATATTTTCAATTAATAGCTTCTGAAAGGGTTATTTCATACCTTTTTCCACACACTTTCCCACAATACCAAGTATGCCAACAGATGTTGCTAACTACTAAACCAGCTAAAAATCATCAGTTGCCATTTTTTTTTTCTTCTCCTTTCCCCTCTTCCTCCTGCTATTGCTGTTTTTCCTACTGCATGCTAAACCTGGAAATGACGAAAGGCCCTATGGCCGATTACCTTGATGTAGCTATTTTCTAGCACTACTTTTTGTGTGTATTTTAAATGCCATCTGTCATTATTCCTCTCGCACGGAGGAACTGACAGAAGGATGCCGTTTGATCAGTCTATATTGTACTTTGGGGGGAATTTCAGTGTTGTTACTCCCTTCCTGTAGGTTATCCTATACGCCAGTATTCCCACAGCCAGGCATGCCAAGGCAGTCTGAATGTTTCAGTGCTATTTCTGTGAGAAGACTTCACGAAGGGCCTGTAATGACTGCGGTTCACATACTCAGATTCTGTTTTGTCATCAGGAGCAGCCGTCTTCATCCGAAATAAACTTGAACAGATTATTCAGAGCAACAGTTGTTTTTTCAAAAAAAAGAGATATATATTTGAATTTAAAAAACCCCAAAAACGATGTTGATTAGCTGGGCATTAGGTAGATAATCCTATACCTTCCAATTTGAATTAAATGCACAGCATATCATCTTCCAGGTCTTTTCAGGTTTCAGCTAATAGTTTAGTTTACCATATAAACACATGCTGTGCAATATCCACTATATGAGAACCTATCATAAAAAAGGCTGAGTCAGTCAGTAATTAACAAATTCCCCTCTCAACATAATTAAGTGTCTTGCTAGGAAGCATCCATATGGAGATAACTGAGGCCCATCCCTCAAGTCCAAGAGCAGCACACAGCTAGAATGGACCAAAAGACTGGAGCAAGGCCAATCTTTTTAATGGTCAAAGATAGGTGGATGTACAAATGCATTTGTGCCAAACACCATGTTGCATTGCAAATGCCTGGGACATCACAGATTTTACCATCTGTTTAAATGGATGAGCCACAGATGTTCAAAACCTCCATGTGAGTTGAGTCTAGAAGCTGTATACAGTATTCAGATCATGACAGGCAAAGATATTAAAAATCCAGGCTTTGATTTAATTTAAAAGTGGTTTCAAGCATAATTTGGATTTTATAGCTTTTCTCTGTGATGATCTTTTGTACACATACTTTAAATATCTACTCACCACAGTAATCTTGCATTAGGATGTGTTTTACTGAGGGCACAGAAAGTAAAAAACACTTTGTCTTCTTTTCTATAGCACTTCACTCATGAAGCAGGAAAGAGGGGGAGAAGGACATAATGCAAACTCATTGGCTATATATGAATGAAACTACAATCTTTCACATTAGCACGCAGATCTCAAAAAGCTTGCGGGGGGAGGAGCGTAGCTCAGATCCCTAGATAATAGGATACAGAATAGACAGAATCCATTTCAACTTAACTGTTAAATATGTTGGATTAAAAATAAATAAATAGATTTGATACATATTTTCCCCATAATAAAATCTTACATTTAAAATGTAAAAACAACAAACAAAATCATTCGCATCTCCAAAATTCAGCTTTTAAAAGCATATGTATTATAAGCACAACCACATACTTGCTGGCTCTGGTTTGGTGGTGTCATTATATCACATGCACAACATTTATTTTTACATGGTAGAAAAGCTACATAGTTTTCACAGGGAGCTTACTGTTAAATAAAGGCCTACATTTTCAAAACTGTAAGACAGGAATGAGCAAAAATTAAAAAAAAAAAAAAATTGGCAAAAAGGTTTGACCACAGGGAAAAACAGCTATCACTGAAGACTTGGTAAGCTGCATATTAAAATTCAGCATAGCAAGATGAGCAGCATTCCTCTCTGCGACCATATCTGAAGGCTTAAGATATAGGAGAGTTGTCTGGGATAAAAACAACCGCAGTCAAGCACAGATTCAGTGAATCTGGTTCTGTGGAACACACATCCCTTTTAGTCTCAAAATTCTTGTTTTCCTGTGAAACTGGGCATAAAACAGCTTTCAAGCTTTGCCAGCTCAGTTTCCACAGCAAACTCAGCAGGTCCTAGGAGTTTCCCACCTAGATCCTTGTCTATCACAGGCCATAAAGCCACACCCCTTTTAGCCCTCCACTTCAGCTCCTGACCTGCCCTCAAGCCACCTACAAACACACATCACGCACAAAGGAAATATTTGTCATCCATGTCCACAAAGTATACTGAACTAATTCATAATACACAAACAGCTGTTCCTCTCCTTTTATCATCTTTTCAGATCTATTACTGAACTGGAATTATTTCATTTCCAAGCTCTAGCAGCCCCCAAAGAGCATACTTGCAGTCCTTACTGAGAGCCTCTGACCATGACAATTCAAAAAAGCTTTGGTCTATGTAGGTTTGGCAGAAGCGGAGAGATAGATGAGATCATACTCAAGATAGGCTGTCAGCCGCCTTGGTACATCATATCTGTGGGCTGTAACTCAGATTCCAAGCGATGGCAAATCGGAGCTTTGCTAGCTCTCAGCTCACTGACGGGTAGAACTTGTGAGCATATTATTTAATGCAAAAGACAAAGACGATTTCTCATACAGAGAACACTGAATTCACCATACAGGAGCCAGCAGCTATGTTACTGAGGGAGAACATTGGTATGATAGCTCAAAAATTTAAATACTTTTGTTTTCTACTTTGAGTAGGAGCATTTTCATTTGAGGAAAGCAAGCTGGAACACGAACAGGTTATTACTTTTTCAGATGCACAAAGCTCAGATCCTGACACAAAGAAACCATGACCTTGAAAATGTAAATACATGCAAATAATCTGTATAGTTTCTGCTTAAGGCATTTTCAACATATATACAAATGCCAATGTTCAGCTACCATGAACATTCACACATGCAACTTTGAAGTGTATTTTAGCTTCAGAACATTCACCACAGAAGCGTCCATAAGAAGTGACCGCACAGACAAAATTAGACAAGCTAGACAAAAGCTACTTCATTAATAATATTATCTGAAGATTCTCTTCCTCCCCCATGCAAGCAAAACTGCATTGTGCACTTCATTTAAAATTATAAAACAACATTTTAAAGACATCTTAAAAACATCCGTTTGAACAACTAATTTTAGCTTCAACATTCCCTATTTTTCCCTTTGGTTCCTTCTTATTTCTAAATATGATTGGAACTAGGTTGTTTTTTTTTTCCTTCAAGTTTCCCCACACACACCTTTTACATGTGCTGAGTGAACTACTGGGAGACACAGATATCACAGATATACTCTTATGCTGTCTTAAGACGATATAAGGATATAATACCTTACTGCAGCAATGTGATTACCCACTTTTTTTTTTTTTTTTTGGGGGGGGGGTGCAATAGCTCAGTGATCAGCCTGGTAGAAAGCAACATACCTCCCATTTAAAAAGAGAAAAAAAAAGAGAGAGAAAGAAAAGATTTTTGGTTGAGCTTGACCTATTTATTTTCAAGCCCTAGAATATATTTTATATTGTACATAGTTAATTCAGTAATGTAAATAGACCACTGTAAACAAAAGAGAAGAAAAAGTTCAGTGTACATTTAGGCAAAGTAAAATTCTACTCTTTCTTGTGAACTGCAGATTTCTGAATATAAGCTCTGTATCGTTTGTATGAAATATTATAACATAAACCCACAACAATCCAGTGATATCACTACATTCTTCTGTGAAGCCAAAGTATTTTAAAACTGTAAAACTGAGGAACACCAGAGTATTTACTCCTGGGATAAGCAGTGCCTGACTCAAAGTCACTTACTATTATCATTGAAATAATATTACATAGCAACAGTAACAGAAGGCCCTGTCAGATCCTCCACTAATTTTGACCTGTGCTTAATTCCCAGAGCTGCCGTGAATTATTAGCAGGAGCAGGGGCATGCACTAGCTGCCCTACCAAGCGATGATCTGTGCCTTTCAGTGATTTTTTTAGGATCAATTCTCTGTCAGCTGCCTGCATGAAGGACCTGCCAGTGGTACATGCATAAGCTGCGTGCCATGGATCAAACGGGGACAGTTTACAGAAGACAAAACTTGTTTTTCTGTTTTGTAGCTTTGGGGGCAGGGATTTCCTCATACAACTGGCATCTGGTGCAAGTGGGCATAAAATGGAAGAAATGTTTCACTGGCTGCAAATGGCTTACTGGAGATTGTAACACAGAGAAAAAGCAGGACATAACTGCAGCCAGTACTGTAGTTCTGTAATGAGCAGACATAGTTCTGAATATTTGTGAGCAAAATGTTTACAAAAATATTTTCCAAAACATGTTACAAAGTTTTTATATTAATTATCTTGCTGGAATGGATACCTGAACTTACACTGCTGATTCACTAGCAAAGCATCAGACCTTAGAGTTTAAAGGGGCTTGGGTGTTTTTTTGTTTTTAGAAGATCTTCCAAATTACATATAAAAGCATTTAACACTATTCCTTCATATCAGTCTTACATTAGCAGATGAACACACAAAATTTACCTGCTCAAGGTAGTACCTTGAGTTTTACTGGGTGAGTTGCATGCACTGGTGTTTGGACTAAGCAGATAAATTAACATAATAGTGAACAGAAAGTTTCCTTCAGGAAGGGCCATTATAGCCAAGCAGGCACTGAACTATGAATTAGGGAACTTGGGGCGCCTACACGGGAAGCAGCAGTGTTCAGCACAAGTCAATTCCACACAATTCAGGTAGATAATTACCTTCGGTACAATATATCTATACTGCTTCTGGGATCAAACAGGTGTCCTAAGGGAGACCTCCACTGCCCTAGCTCTTTGCTACAAATATTTCTAATACAACACTATATTGTAGCCCTGTCCTAGGATTTTCTTCCCTCCTAAGTTGCTGACTTGCTGTGACTGGCTCAAGGTTATGTTTAAACCGTATGTACTTCCATCTTGTGTCTACCATCCTGTTTAGTTTATAATCTCTTAAGGGCAGGGACTGCCTTTTACTACTTGTTTGAACAGCATCCAGCACAATAGAGCTTTGATCCAGCCTGCAGGCACTGCTCGCACTAATGTTAGGTCCCAATTCTCACCTACAGAATTTAAATCAATTACGTCGCAGTTCCTGGAAACATGCTATCAACAGTATTGAAGCAGCGCATGTACTCAGCTACAGCAGAAGACCGGTTTTCCCCATTAGTCCCCTTGGGATTATGGCATATACACTGCTATAAGAAACTCACTTAAAAAATATGCAAGCTTTTTTCCATAGATTAGTCTCTCATTTTTGTTGAGCATAGGGACAGTAAAGGAGCATGTTCAGATGTAAATATCCTGACTCAGTTAAAAAAAAAGTCATGGCAGAGATAATATTTGTTGAAAAAATGTGACAAGTCATGTGACTGTTCAGACCACAATACCACATTCTCCAAGTTTAATACCTCCCCAAGGTGTTCCCTTGTGTTTTGCATACATCATAAGAACTATGCATGTATGAAACATCTAAGAAAATTACTTGGGATTTATTTCAGAAATATCCATAGTATAAACTGGTTTTTTTCCCCCCTATAATTCAGTGACTCACTAAATGCATACCATCTCAGTCAAATGAATTTCACTGTGGATTAGGTCTTACATTACACGTATATTTACTACACTTGACAGCTAAAGGCTGAGCTGGAGAAAGTTATCTCGAATACTATCTGAATGAAACACAACACTTCTGTTTAACTTCATAAAACTATTTAGAGGAATTAAGTTTATTTTGCTGAGCCACATGTAACAAAAGCGATTGCGACAGTATTACTATAGTCTTCACTTCTACTTTATTATAGTCAGTTTAATCTTGCTTAACTCTGTGCATTACAGCGTAAGATGTGTAAGCAGTAATACCGCATACACTACAGAACACACTACATGTAATTGACCATTTGGAAAAACATGCATTTGCACTCCTTATACGAAGAAATTTCATAGGCATAAAGCTGCTAATAGAGAAGAAATTGTTTTACTTCATTATTAACCATAAATTCAATAGCTAAAAAACTTACTTTAGAAGTTGAAAATGTAGCCAAACACTATGTAAAATAAGTATTTAACAATAGAATATAAGCATTTTGCTAAATTGCATTCCTCTTTTTCTATTACGGGTTCAAAAAAGAATTTCTTTGCTAACAAAAAATAATACTGCAGAAGTTTTACAAATGCATTTTATATCCCTGAAAGCTATAATAATCATTAGAAAAAGTCAGCTGTCTGAAGAACATTTTCTATTTTAAAATTATTTACTCACATAAATCCGTCTGAAAAGCTATGGCTTCAAGAAGGAAAGCTAATAAGAAACAGCATAAGCTTACTTTCTGCTAGCAGAAAGTATGTACTTAGTATAACCCAAGCTATTTACCCACAAACACCGGTTTTATTACATCACACAATGAAATGGTATTTCCATTGGAAAAGCAAGCAATGTGGAAAGTTCCTTGCATGAACTAATGCATATATAGTAATGAATATGACCTTGTAGCATTTACTAGAGAGATGTAGAGCACTACCTTGGTAGCTTTCTGATTTCAATCTGCTGCTCTATTGTTTTAAGCCTCTGTTGCACCGAAGTAACACTCCACAATCTCAGGAAACCGATGAGGGAGTCACTGTGATAACTCCATCTGATTAAACCTGCAGATCCTGAGCAGCATTTCCCACTGTTTTAATTCACTGCTAGTAGGTTTTTTTTTTTTTTTTTTTTTTTTTTTTTTTTTTAAGTGAACTCTAACATGCTGGCATTTAGCTTGCTACAAAAACAACTCCTAAAGATTAAGGAAAGCACCATATAAAAAAAACACTGAGTTACGCTTTACAATTGTATAAAGTACTGGATGTTAACACTGTCCTGCTTCTTATTGGTATGTCTATTTCTATTTAGAGGAGATGGGGGAAAAGGAAAAAGAGAGAAAGGAGGGTGTTTCTTTATTCTACTGTAAACTGATATTTCTGTGCATTCCTTCAATATTTCAACCACCATTGCTATTATACAATGTACAAACTATATGAAAATGTAAGACACCGTATGCCTTGATTAGACACAAATGAGGTGTAATGCAGCATCAGTATATTTTATTATAGAAGTACAAGGAATATGGGGATCAAACAGCCCTTTTCAGAAATGATTGAACCCCAGATGCACTAAGCACATGCAACGGCATGAAACTGTGTTAACCCTAGCAAGAGAAGAGCTACAAGGTTAACTGTACTTGATCTCATACAGCACAGAATCTCAAGTGTTAGCTGCTAATGAACTATTTCCTAAACACAAGCATTCTTGCTTACAGTATGTAATTAACTGAGAGTTGAAAAAGTCAAAATTACTCACAGACTCCTGAAGATGCAATAGCAAACTATCTAAGACAGGAAATTCCAGTGCAATATTATAAAACAAGTAGGAATAAACATGCATAAAGTCAGGAACTGACAGGCCTCGGGATTACTGCAACTGTAGGAATCATGCTCATGCATGCTGTGCTATAATTTATGAAACTGAGCCCAGGAAGCAAGCAATCAGTTAGCTCCTCCTAACAAGTCCAACTGGCTACAAAAAGCTGGAAGGGCTGCACAGAACAATGAAGAGGAGCTATCCCACATATTAATCTGCTTATCTAGGATTGCTTTCTGTGTAGAGGGAGGGAAACCCGAAACAAGGCAGGCGCGCAGGGCGGGGCAGTGGGGGGAAAATCACAGCTTCGCTGTTCAAACAGCAGAATAATTTCAATCAAACAAATCTCCCATTGCACTCAGACAGCTAGTACTACATTTGAATATGCATAACATCAGCTGAAATGTTTCAGAAGAGAGCCATCCTCCTAATGAGTTGATTTTTTTCACATTATTGACAGAAAACTATGGAAACTGGATTTGTGTTTCATATGCAATTGCTTCAGTGCTCTCCTGCTCTTAATTTAAATATAATGCTACTGCTTAATGTGAAATATTCTTCTATAAATCTGATTAGAGCAGGTTTTTATTCAGACCACAGGTGCCCATTCAGTACATTAATCAGCAGCCCTTGCAACAAAGCCACCTGCATGGCCATAGTGTAAAAAAATACAAGGTTTAAGATTTAAGAGACTATCATTTTCCATGGAGATAGGGGGATGAACAAGAGTCAGTGTCTTCAACTAATAAACAAAAAAGAAACACTAAAACAATCCAAGACAGACTAAGATTCACACACTAGAGCATATGATGCCAAAGTTGTCTTTCCTGGGAAATCTCATGGTTTTGAAAGGTCGTTTTGATCCAATTTGCAGTGAACATCATTTTGACATTTTCTGCTAAATATTTTTCCAAAGTGCTTTAGATTAACAAAAACCACTTTTCTCAATTCAAACTCATTTTTTTAAATATAAAATATATAGTTTCATTTGATGAAAAATGCTTAGGGATTTAACAAGATCAGAGTCAATGTTGACCTTAGAGAACTATCTTCTTCTACACGTGCCCAGTGAATACTCCATGCTCATACATTTCTATTTACTCAAGCAAGAAACGAGACCATCTTTAGTAAAGAATAATAAAAAACAGGTACACTATTTTTGAAAAGAACTGTCAGCCTCTTCATATGGAAATCATGGTAATGCTGTATGAAAAAAAAGATACTTGGGGGTGAATGAATGAATTTTAAAAGGGTAAAAACAGCTTGGCTGTTTTTTTCTTTTAAATCCCTTTTACATAAAGTTATTTCTTCACATTTTTTCCTCTTTCTCCTTCCTCTTGTAATCCATGCTTTAATCATTTCAAAAATCTTGGCAAAATACATGTTACTAAACCCCCTCCAGTGTTTGCAGTCAGGACACTCATATTCACCAGCTACTATAGATATTTTGCAGCTTTAGATATTTACCCAGAAGACTGTTAGTAGCTGCAGATGACCATCTGGACCACCTTTTCCTGCTGGGCATCATTACTTGAATTAGAGAAACGGAAGCCTTTAATCTCATGAATCAGGTCTTTTTGCATACCTAAGCAGTCTCCTCCCCAGGTCTCCAATCTATCACTACATGCAGTTAATCATGAGCTATTTCTGCATTGCCTCCCTTTAATGCCTCTTGATGAAAAATTACAATGCAAAAAACCAACATGCTGAAAGTTAACTGTGTACATATATATCAGATATTCAAAGTGATATTCAAATATCTAGTTTCAGTTAATTAGAATATAAGAAATTTTTCATGTCATCTAGATTTCTAAAGCAATAGACAAAATTTTATTCAAAGAGTCTACAATCCCATGAGATACATGACTGGTAATGAGTTTTTTAAACTATCAGCACTTAATATTCAGATATGATAGGTTACGATTTTGTTGTTCAGACCTGACCCAAGAGGAACAAAAGAGACGAAGGGACAAGAACATCATTCATTTCTCAACAGGTGTTTAATAGTAGGTGAGGAAAAATCCCTCTGTGCAGTGTACAGAGGAAATGCATTTCTTACTCTTATTAGGAAAACAATGCTGTAAGTATTTGAGGAAATTAAATATCTTGAAAAAAGGTTAAGTAGATATCTAGCTCAAGTCTCTGATTTGAAATGAGCTAAGGAATATCTTAGAATATGACTATCCCAGAAAGTTGTTACAGTATTTTTAAGATTACGACAAAGATGAACGAAAAGCCACAGCCTGACAGACTTACCCATTCTTAGTGATAGGTTTGTGAGTACACAGCATGCAATTTCAGGTTTTTCTTTGTATGCTTTGTTTTAGAACAAAACCATGCAATGCTTGTAATGATACTGTTTTGACTAGTCCTTAGACTAGTCCTTAGAAATTAATTGTCCTTTTCATGAACCAGGAACTAATCACAGTTTTATCTTTCAAGAACAAAAATAAAACATAACAGTTCTGGATTTTAATGCTCTCTTTAAGCATTATTTAAAGAAGAGATAGTGCAAATAAAAATACAATCCAAAAATAAAAACAAGTAATACTATACATTTTAACCTGTTCTAGTCATACCTCTGGGGTGGGTACAATAGCCTCATCTATTTATACCCACCAGCAACCTTGTCACAAGCCCAAATTCTATTTGACAGATACTAGAGTAAAACACAATGGCTTCAGAGAGTTTGAAATTGAGATTATCAACTTTTCAAGTCATGCCCCCAAAGGAAAATAAAAAACACTAGGTGTTTCAGTTTCAGCTTCCTTCTGCCCTAACCTGAAGAAAATAAAGCAATTACCAGCTGGTTTCTCTCCACTGTGATTGAGTAAGAGCTACATCCGAAGAACATTTGCTAACCAAAGGGCCAAAAGAATGTATACATACATGCTAAGGTATTTTTTTCAGTCTAACCCAATAAGGCCTTGCCTTCCCCCAAAAAGCAGGCTTCATAGTCCTCCCTCCCACCACATCATCCACTAAACCACAGAAAAAGAACAGGTAGAAGGGAGAGTGCTTCCCCCAACTCTCTGCCAAAAATATCACTCTTACACCTTCTGATTCTTTTTATGAATCTGCCACTTAAAACATGAAGCTGCTGTCTCTAGTTCTCCTAACAACAAAACCAACCACAACTCTCAGCTACACCTTCTAAGATTGGCAGCCTTTGGTTTTCCTTCTCAAGATCATAAAGAGTGTTAGCTCCTCCCACTTTCACCAATGCAGAGGTACAGCCTGCACCAAGGTTGAGATATAGCCAAAACACATCTAGTGTTTTGAAAACAAAATGCACTTAGTACCACCATACTAAATGAGTACCAGTCCATTACTGCATAATTCTGAACAGTACTATATTGTCAGTTTACTGTAGTTAAATTTATAATCAAATAATTTATTGAAACAAAATTTATAATCAAATAACTTATTGAAACAAAATTAGCAGTTAAGAGCAGCCTTGACTGAATAACTGAAATGTTTGAAGTAAAGCAATGAAGTTAATCCTTTAGTACTTAGGATATCATATTCTTAGCATTTAATTTTTTCTGTCTTGTTAAATTACTTATGTCCATAACAGGAGCTTTCTGCATTTAATTCATTCTTTCTGTACTAGGCTGCCTTTCAGAACTCTGATTTATTGGGTTTTGTGCCTGGTGTCAACTTTAAATCTACTAGGAAACTCAACAGTCTTAATAGTAATGACTCCTCTCTCCGTTACAATTTTTTAAAAATGGTTAACCCACAAATCATTTCTCTTTTTCAATATTTGAAATACTTTTGATAGCTGTTTGAATACTAGGGCATACAGCTTAAAAGGAAAACATATCAAGCAGGAGCTTCAACACTTATCTGCCTGGAGGTTAGTCTTTTTGGCAGACTGAATGGGATTCTCACTTTCATACATGGAAGTGTCTCGGCATAACAGATTTCAAGTGCTTAACCAACTGGAAGAGGCAGACACAACCTAGGTAAGAATAATGTAGCTTGGCAGTTGCAGCTGCCAAATGGGACAGTGCTGATTAGGAGCCTCTTCCTTCCTCATCTCTCCTCAGCTAACTTAATACCTGTGAAAAGAAGGGCAATAGGCTACTCATATCAGCAGCAATTGGGTTGCCCAAAGGAAGAATGCACGTTATTAAGTTACGTTCCAATATATTTTATATTTCTCAGCACAGGTTCAACACAGCAGCTACGTGGCTTATCCCTTCAAAGCGTTTCACGTTCCTTTACTGCTGCAATTCCAAGAGTGTCTTATGGATGGCCAGATATACACGAGCTGAAGCATCTGCAATACTTACAATATAATCTTACAGAGTATTTGTGTTTAGCTTTACCAGGATTTACAATCCATGAAATTCATATGGAGAAGATTGCTATCAAGTTCTCTATATGAACCAGCTATACAAACAGTAACTACCAAATCACCCCTTGAAATGCACACAAAATACAATGTAAAGAAAGACATCTTACTATTACACCCAGTTCTAAAAAAGGCAGGGGAATTCTATACACTAGGACAGTATCGAAAATAAAAAGTATGGACAGTGGCAGTAGAGATCTGCGGACAGGTTACAAAAGAAATTCTATTTACTCATTTGAATAACCAGCAGGTATAATCCACTAAGGGCTAGCGTATTACGTGAAGAATCAGGTTTCTTTGATAACATTAGGAAACAAATATTGTGAGTTAAACAGCTTGAAGTATAAACATACAATAGCCAAATAAACAAGTTATTCATGTCTCCAGATGCTGATTTTACTTGATACAACAGCAATGCCAACAAATACCAGATCGTAAAAGATAATTATACTCTATATGATAGTTTTGTGAAGGAAGTCTTTTGAACAGTGCACAAAGACACATGGAAAATATGCAAGGAATGGAACATATGATCCATGAATACACTTCCTACGTCAGAAGCAGAAGGACCTTGTCCAACATGTAACTATATAATGATTTAGCAAAACAGTAAGTAAAAGAATTTGAAACTCCTGCTTACAGTAAACAGGAGCAACGTCTGGTTAAGGTTACACTGTGTGACTACAAAAACAAGCAGAAGAAAAAGAACATTCATACAAGTTTTTTGAAAAAATTCCTACATACCTATATTCATTTAGGGGCCCAAGGAATTATCTATACCACTGGTTCAGGAGTACATGAACAAGCTAAGCTGGTGCTAAATTTACTCCTAGGTGAACAATTAACCACCAGCTTCAACACAGAAGCGATATAAGCAAATTTTCATAGCTAATCAGCTCCGCATGGAGGGAGAACTGTGCTGCACGGTCTGGCTAACTTGCTTGCAGACCTTAATGTGTAAGGCTGCACAGTGAGTGTTATGCAGTATTGTCTAGAGATGTTTGTATTGCACTCAGGATGGAGATCCTCCAACGCACCAAAAAGCTTTTAACAAAATTTGATATTTAGTAAATATTCTTATTTCAGTAGTTAGAATAACTACCTATCATTTTTTAAAATAGAACAGTTGTACCAAACCAGACCAAAGATCCATTCAGCCCAGCATCCTGACTCTGAAAGTGAGCTATAACGGATGCTTAAAAGAAGGCATCCCCATCCAGAAAAAAAAAAAACCCCACAAATAAAAAGACAACAGCCGCCCCCTCCCCCCAATAGAAAGCTAGCAAGGCTTAGTTATTAGCATCCTTTTTTTTTTTTCCAGTAAAGCCTAGAGAGTTTGAGTGAGATCTAAGACCCACTGCATATTTAAAGAAAACAAAAACCCAGGCCCTATAAAGGGCTTAAATTTGTTAAATTGTTATTTTGTTAATTGTTAAATTTGTTAATTTGTTAAAAAGTATGGCAGTGTAGAATTCCTCTCAGTTTAACACATGCCAAGGAAGACACAGGGTATTATTAAGCAACTTGCCCACAACCATAGATTCTGGAACGGAATCCAGTTCTTCCAAGTCTCACTCCAGGATTTAGGCCATGAAATACCCATCTGCATTACTATTACTGCAGTGAATTATAACTCATAAACTACCTGTGAAGCCACACTGCTACTGCACAACTGAGCATCCTGCACACTTGGAATCAGCTTGTGCTATCAGAGTTGCATCACCTATATCCCAGACCAGAAATAATGGAGGATTGTTGATTTGATGGGTCCGCTATCAAGCAGATTCACATTTAGACAAATGGGCGCTTGAAGCCAAGGGATATCAGTCTACCCACACTGGCTGGTCCATGAAGGAAAAAGGGTAGTAGAATTATTCCAGAAACAGAACAAGATCCTGGGGCAGTTCGGAGTCTCAGTAACTGGAGAGATATGGAGGAACTTCAATTCTCACAGATACACAGGACACTTGTCCAAGGGAAGATCACAGGAGACAAACATATCCCAAAAAGTGCTTCCACTTGCACATATCCTCTTTCAGAAGATAAGAAATTCAGAGGAACAGAGGGAAGAGACAGACTCCGTGATTTAGAGAAACTATTTTCACAAGGGGCTCCTTTTCTCTGTAGGAGTTACCGACATCTGGTCAGGAGTGATGAAGAAACAGTCAGAGTGCCTAAGATAGCATGTCTTTAAAAGAATGAGAAACCTTATACTCTGACACATGCCAGAGAGCTAAGAAATGAGCCAACTGCAGTTCAGCAACTAGCAGACCCAACATCTTTGGACCGTATGGATTAGTCTACTGAGTATCCAGCTAGGGAAGTCCTACAAAGACTACATGACAGCTGTTTAATCGACCTTTTTGCCCCCAGAAAAATCTGATTGTAAAAAAAGTTCTTTTAATACACCAAGAACCAGAGCACTAGAAAGTAAAGAGAGAGAGAGAGAGAGAGAGAGAGAGAGAGAGAGAGAGCGCGCGCGCGCGCCAGATCTGTAGTTGCACACAGATTTGGTGCATTGAGTCCCAGCAGTAAGAAAGTTTAGAGTCCTTTGACAATAGATAGCAAATGTGGTAGAAACTAGCTATAAAACCTGGCATTTCCAACTTCTGAATAGTAGATTTCAGAAGCAGTGCAATATTTTACAGAGGATTTGCCAGGGAGGCTTTTCTAGAGGGGGAAAAAGTGACATGTATGTAGCTTCCTAGGTTTATATTTAGAAAAATGGAATGTTCTATCTGCCATTAAACCTTCAGTGATGGCTGGGAGATAGCTGTCAGCCCACATGACAAACTTTAAGCACTGAAGCACACAGTTTTTGAAGCACACCCAGAAGCTCACCAGCTTGCTGTTGCGGACAACCACTGGAGCTGAGCACTGGCTTTCAAGGGAGTGAAAACAGGCAACTGATGAAAGCACCCTCCATGATCTCTCTCCCCACCCTAACTCAGGAACCCTCAGGCTTTTCTTTCATTGCTCCCAGCTGGGAAAAGTAGAAATATTCAAACTATCCATGGGATCTTCGTCTCCAACAAATAGAACCAGGTACAAAACAGAGCGAAGAAGATTAAACTAGCATGTTTCCTGTCCTTTGCAATCCCTAGAGATGATGTGAGTCAAGAGATCCATGCAGAGTGATATTAAGGGCAGAAAAATCCAAGGCACTTTGTGAGACTCCTGCCAAGTCACTGGGAAAGGGAAGAGGGAAGCACAAAGCTGTTCGGAAGAAATTAAAGTTATAACATCAGATGGGAGAAGGAAGTAGAGCCTACCCTTTACCTTTTTTCAGGAGCCCCTTAAGTCCAAGAGCAGTGATGGATCTGTGCGAGGCTGGAGTCCTGCCCCGATCTTCCCTCTCGCCCCCTCTGGCAGTCTCGGATGTTCTTAGTGAAGCAGCAGCTGTCACTCTGGCAGCAGCAGTGCGAGCCCAGCTGAGTTCATATGTGCAGTTATTTTAGCACATTGCTTTTTTCTTACTTCTCAGGAAAATTTCTGGCAATTTAATACTCTGGATAGCTCAGCTAGACCTGGATAGCATTTCACTGGGTAGACAAAAAAGTCCCAAACAAAACAGTTCTTTTCAAAGAACTAGTATTCTTTTCAAACAGCTGTTGTGATCAGAGGCACAAGAGACTTAAGAGGAAGAGTTTTGTTTCTGGTGGGAAATATTAAGCAACCAAGTTATAAGCAGAGCTGGTCACATTTCTGGTTGCAAAATGCCAACTGAAATAGTCTTAAGAACATGAAACAGGCTTAAGAATTGTCAGTCATCTCTAGACCACAATCAAATGGTCTAAGCCTGCGACAGGGGAAACCGTGCTGGTTGTTCCTTTCACACTCTCTTCCCTGTTGTTCCACTCATAACAAGCAATAGCCTGGAAGTTGAGTCATGGCTGAAGTCACATTTCTGCCCAGTGCACCCTTCTCTAAAGTCACAGTTTAACCACTGTCTAGATGTAGGCCATCCACAGTCTTGTTGGAGGTTTTGCACTTTATATGAAATATGAACAATTTGGAGCCCACACTTGAACATCCTGGGTCCTCTGACCTCTATTCCACACAGAGACCATTTCTTTCTGACTTCATAAAGTTATAATACATTTATAAATATCATTGAGTTGCACTGAATCACCAGCAATACACAATCATGTCATAAGAATGGCTACACATATCAAACCAAAGGTTCATACAGTCTGGGATCCTGTCTCAGTGGCAAGCTTAGATGCCAAAGAAAGAGTAAATGTGTAGAAAATACTTTGCCAGAATGCACCTGTAAACTTCGGCAGGCTGTGCATCAGCAATGTACTGAGCCAAAGTTGGCATCTTGGTTTAAAACAACTCCCAATTAATTTTCTTCCATTAATTTGTGCAGTCACATTTTTTAACCCACATAAGCCTTCAACGTTCGTAGCACCCGTTCATAGCACAGAAATTCAGAGTTTAATTACACAGCCTATGAAAACTACCTCCTTTAGTTCTGAACCTGCTACCTCCTAGGTTCATTTAATGCTTCCTAGTTTTTGCACTTGAAAATGAAACAAATAATTGTTCTCCATTCTTTTCTCTTATTGTATCATAGATAATTGACAGGAAAAATTGATGTCTCTTCTCCTGGTTAGAGATTCCTAGTCTATTTATTCCTTATTCATGTGAAAGTCCTTCCACTTTATGCATTGGCATAACAATGTTCTTTTGATAAGTGATATACTATATAACCTATACTGACAGCAGGGGTCCTACCTGTTAAACTATTGTCACCCCTCATCCCTAGGCTCACTGCTATGCAGAACTGGAAACAGTTCTTAGTACTATCCATTCATCTTCCCTTCTCTGCATCTCAGACAGCTACAGCTTCGAGCTTCTCCTACAGTAATGAAATAATGGAAAAGCCTCTTTATGCTGCACAGTATGACTGAGAATTTCCAGTGTATACTGGAAAACCAGAAATGTGAATCATGGACAAAAGGACTTTTCATTCCAGCTGAAGATCACCTTCAGTAATTCTATTCATTTTGTTTTCTTTTTTTTAAGCTTGCAATTGTTAAGTCAATTAAAAGCTATATCATATTGTTTATATTCTAGCTCAAAATGATCTTTCAGTAGTTATTAATCTGTAGTACTTATTTTTTCTTATTAGCATCAGTTGCTTCAGCAGACAAAGAGAAGGCTTAATAATTGTCTTCCTTGTGCTATCCATTTTCAACCATCCAGTGTAGTCTACAGTTTTAGAGGCATGAGGTACTTGCTAAACTCCCCCAAAAGTGTGAACTCTGAGATGTACTTACCTCATTGGAGGAACTAAAATTTGTTTATTCCATTTGACGTACAGAATAATGACTAGTTTTGTTTTTTGCCACAAACAACGAGAACCTGACCTTTGCATTTAAGCACATGTTGAGTGGGAGAGATTATTCTTCAGGGCATCTGTGTAATCAGGCCCTTAATGAAATCTGAAGCTTAAATAGTAAGGGAGACCATTGTCTAAGGCTGGAGCAAAACATTTAAGCCCATTTCACATCTAAATGCATGATAATCTATTTGGCAGCAGATACCAAAAAAGCACACAGCAGTTTGACATTCATAGGGTGGGATGAATGAAAGAATTACTAGTTCAAACTCTGTTGCTGGAATTTTAAGAATAAACAAGCTGGGACACCTGATGAAAACTGTTTCAATTTCATATAATTAACACTGGGCATTCACCTCAATCCATAAAATACCATCAGTCCAAACACATATTTAATAAACAAAGCTGGTTTCTAAGAATCAACTGTTATTTAAATATTACTTCATTCTTTAACAGTGTATATCCAGCTGATCTGTTTAAGGTACCATCTCTCCATTTGAAGTTGTATCTGCTAGGTAAACGTATTTAAACAGCTTTCAAATGTATTTAAACAGTCTCAAAAACAATGTGACATGTTTGGAATTATCATCATTTCCTTATGAACATCCTTTAGCTTCATGCGACAAAAATGCTTGAGACAAATTCCTATGAAGCTGTTGTTCATTATGCTATACTAGATCTATGAAACAAAGATGATAAAACATTAAAAGATAAAGGATACATTCTAATTAATGACATGCCCTGTTACAGCTGGAGAAGACAAAGAAACAGTTTCATAACTTATCACAATATTAATAACATTCTTGGGTTTTTTAAATCATTTTGTACTGGGACATTTCTCAAATACATATGTAAATAACTGGGGAAGATGGAGCTAATATATGTTTTATCAGCACACTAGAATGGCCCAGACACCAGGCTGAAAATACATTTCAGAGTCAAACCAAGCACCCAAGGTATAAAAGCGGTTACAGAGTCCTGCAGCCATGAATCACATGCAGATATTTAGGTGAGGGAATGTGGAGAAACAACTGACTAAAAGCAGACCCTGTCTAAAATTGCAAACAAGCCCAAGTTTTAAAGTGGTCTTTCAGGTGACCTAAAGTTCCTGGAGAACTGCCTGAAGCAATGTAATGTACCATGAAGTTTAAGAGCATAAACTGAACAGCAGCCATATGGTCTCATTGCCAAAAGCCTGATCCCTATCTTTACTCCTAACAGTCACTTTGCCTCATCATGCTACATTCACACAAACACTGAATAATATAGAGTATAGCAGTTTCTGTGGTCTTAAATAAGAACAGAAATGTTCACGCTATTCTGTGAAAGTTAATTGTAATATGCAACTAGTACAACATCATTTTCAGTAATCGCTGAAATGCTCAACCGTCTTTCTGTGATCTGGTTTGTATCTTAGCAAGAGAAAAACAAAAGAGATTATTGCTATACTCTCCTTAAAAATAAATGCATATAGCATACAGAATGCCACTCGGCTACCTTTAGGCAGTGCCTCAGGCACTTCAGCTACAATACCCACAATATGTGTATGATTAGATAAAAAGGAATAGTCCTTAGTAACTTTTCTATTCAAAGTGAACATTTAAAATTAAAAGAAAAATTTAAAATCCTTTTTTAAAATCCCATTGTTACAGATACTGTAACAATGAAAATTACTGAAATTTGGAACACGTCCAAAAGCCCAGACAATGCATCCTTCCTCTCTTCAGGCATTCACATTTTTTGCTAAGAGTCACGCAGTTCCCATCACTTCTGAGAAATACCTCAGAGTTCTGTAGTTTGCTTCAGCGTCCTTTCCATGAAGTTGCACATATTAGTACAACAACAGAATAATATTTCTGAAGGATAATATTTTAAATTTTACCACATCAGTACTGATGTATAAATAGCCAGACAATCCTTTAGGGTTGCATAGACAGCATATACCATAAAAAACAACCTTTAGAAAAAAGCACACCTGGAATAAAAACAGTTTTCAATCAATTCCCACAGATGCACTAGCTCAACCTAGATGAATAGAGGTAGGGGGGTGGGGGCCAGGGGAAAAAGCATTTAAGAAAAAAAGCAAGTGTGGCTTCAGCAAAACAGCTGTACATATATCTCGACCATGTTGGTGACTAGTAATTGCCAGATATGATGAAATATGGGGTTGCAGTCTGTCCTATAATCTTTTTCATTCATCCAGGATTTTTTTTCTTGTAGTCCTCCAGTCACTTTAGTCATGTCACTAAAGTAGTTTCTGGACTCTGGGGATGAGAGGATAAAGGGGAGGGTTGGAGTGGAAAATACACAAGAAGGGTAAGGTTATAGAAGTCCATTATCACACAGGAAACCTGCATGATAAAAACATTTATTTTCAAACAGATTCACAGGTACTATAGATTTGCTTGAAGAGTTAACAAGTGACAAATGGATAGTCTCAAGGAACCAGTTGCCACCTCCGGAGTTAACAAAAATAAAGTCATATATATATATAAAAAAAAAAAAAATACTATTACCAGTTTTGAAATGCACAGCTTCCCAAAAAAGAAATTTAAATCATCGTTCTGTTTTTTTAAGGTAGTCCAGAGCATCAAACTCTGATAAATATTGCTGTGAGATTGCAAGCCAGAATTTTAAGTTCTTCTGATAATTTGTGAAAAGGATTCAAGCTATCTAATGAATTTCATATTAGAGTTCAAAACGGTTCACAGTTCACTGGGGCTGCACTGCCCACATTAAGCACTGGTAAAACAGCCACAAGGACCTCCTGGCATAGCCTTGTTAGAGGGAAAGTTGGTAAATTGTCTCATCCAAATGGAGAGCAGCTTGTTACTGTGCCCACTACCTTCTATAAGATCAGCCAGTCAGGAACCAAAAACAGTACACAGTCACATCTGCATATCCTAAAAAGCTAACATTGTGACAACTTAATGAAATAATTGGCTCAAAATGTGTAAGCTGTCAAGTGTCAGAAGAATGTTAAGTTGCTTTTACAAAAGAACAGAGTAAGAACCGAAAATGTTATGCCATCATGTTTTCCCATCTCTTCATGTCTAGCCACTGAACATCCAAGAGGATACAGTGCAAATGGCAAATGAAAAAGGACTACCAAAGAGTTCAGAGGAACTAAAAAATACATATATAAAAAATGATTAAGAGAAATCATGATACAGATTCTATTTGGAAAACAGAAGAAAAAGCACTGAAGACATGATTAGTTCATCTCAAAACCCAAGAACCAGTGCAGGAAATTAGAAGGCAGCATTCCAATAGACAACATTTTTTTGAAATTTGCTATTATATTTTCCACCTTATTTATCTAAGCATTTATAGATGTGTAAATATCAATAAAAGTTATCCTATGTCCAAAGTAAAAATTTTATATTGCTTTCCATTTTCCATATTCAAGAAAATGGCCCTTCAAGTCAATTTATCATCCAGGCAATGAGATTGCCTTTACAGATATATAATACCATGTAAAGAAACAGATTGAGAGACCCTCTGAAAATATCTTTCACTGCTGGTACAGAGCACTAGCTTTTTTCATTGGCATTACCTACTCCCTTGAAAAAGTATGCAAGAACAGCAGTGTTTAATATGCTTCTGGGTATTTACATGAGATGAATAGCATAACCTTTTTGTGTGTCGCAATGGAACAGCACTAATTCTTTTCAAAAAAAATTGCTCAAGTCGCTTGACAACAAAGTTAGACAGTCTCTATTTTAGCCAACTGACCTTTAAATGTGTTTGATTCTACCAAGCCCTTTTTAATAAGTATGGATCTGGCACTAGACACATTCTTGCATAATCTGTTTTCATAACACACAGATGGAGTTCAAGGAGCCCTTAAAGAAAAAAAATTGCAACAAAGTAGCTTTTGTCAATAGGTGAACCATAGCTCCCCAGTTACAGAGTTTCCTGTCCCCCACCTCAACGCTAACAAACACCAGCACAAAGGAGTCCATTCTCCCAGGCTAACAATGGGCTGCAGAAGGTACCACTTCTTTAAACCTACAATATCTTTCCCCTCAAGATAGCTTAATAGCTCAAACCTATCTTCCCCTACTAAGCCAATGTGAGAGCATGCACAGGAGAGACGGTTTGGGAAATCAGTAACCTCAGGTGATAGTATTGCAGTTGGTCTAAATCAACAGCTACTTATTTATTCTATTTATAAATTAAAGAAATAATAAAATGGCTATCTACAAATGGTATAGACAAACTTTAAATGCTTGTATCAAGTATGACTATTAATGTATTGATTGCTACAAAATCTAAAGGTCCAACATGAGAGGCATTTTGTGTTGAAGCATACCAATGAGACATGCAAAAAACAGTTATGTTTCATTAGGGTGAGGAACCTAACCAGCTCTGTACAGAAGGCAATAACTAATCTAAGTGAAACAATTCCTATTTTGATTAAGAAGGTGGCTTGACTGTGTACTGAATAGGAAAGAATAAGATGAGTTTTAAGGATGAAGACTAAAACGTTTCAAGTATTATTCAATACTGATTTTAAGATTTTTCTTGACTGAAAATCCACTACAACCATTTAGAAAACTGTTTGAATAGTTATTAACTTTTTTTTTTATTATTACTATAAGTGACTCCTAATTTCTAATCCAAATTTTTCTGAATTCAGTTTCTAGTTAAGTTAGACTGTTATGTTTCATCTACTAGACAACCGGGCTATTACTAAAATTTCTCCCTTCATCCTAATGAAATCACCACCTAAAAATTTTAAGAATATTATACAGGTCTTTTGTTAGGGACACCACTACTAACTATAGCAAGTTAAAGGACATGTCCTGTACGAAGTCATGATAACTAAGGATAATTAATGAATATTCTCACTGCTGACATAATGCAGAAAAGCATTTTAAAATGACAGCCCTTACCTATGAGAGAGTCTGTCAAGATTTCAAAGTCTGCTTGCCAAGAAAAGAGTTAAAGCAAGGCAACTATTAGGAAACCACAATCAGCAAATGCAGTTGCTGAAGACAAGGGTGTTTGCAGGAAAACAAGCAGCGTAAGATAATTGAAAAGACTGTAGTCAGAAGCAAATATGGTTTTGGCTTTTAAGATGGGGGTGGCAAAGAATCCACATACTGGAGGTGAGCAGTAGACTTGTGCCAGGAGAGAGGTGCAGCATATGGAACAAGGCTGATGCTGAATACTTGTAGCTGATAGAAGCTATGATGGCTGAACATTATCCTGGAAGAGATATGGACCTCAATGGCTAAAAGGCTCTGGTAAAAAGCTTCCCTATTCACTGAGGAAAAACACAGTAGGAAACAGAATCTGGAACTATTTTCTTGAGCTTTTCCAGAGGTGCGGCTCATTGGCAATTTTGACACATGCTGGAGAGTTGGCAGTTCTGTAAAGGCAGTTGCAGCATGCTGCTAATTTAGTGTGAGATTCACGAGCCACTGCTCCAAGCAAAGGAAAACTAATGCCTCTGTGGAAACCCAAAGGATGCTTAACCTGAGGCTTTTAGGAACATTATTGGCAAAGTGCACTTAAGATTAAAAAACAAGTGCCTCTGAAGGACTTCCCACAGCATAAGGACAGCCTGCAGTGTGGTGAAATTATTCTTTTCCCTACTCTATATCCAAGTGCCAGGCCCCACTGAAAAGGCACAGTATCTTTCTCCAAAGTTATCCTAAATGAGAAAAAACCAATAGGAAGGGAATTCCAAACAAGAGGTGTTTCAGCAGCACTGAACAAACTAGAACTGCACTAAACATCAGATGACCTTTAAGGATGCTCCCAAAGCACAGTCAGTGCAATAGGTTCACTGACAGAAGCATTATCAAGGTCCGAGGGGGAAAGAGAAGATACAAAGGGGGGGGGGGGGGGGGGAAAACTAGCAGACTGCACTAGCTTTAGTAATAATATAGCATACCTTAAATTAGAATGAAAGCACTAAAGCATATCAACAGAAAACCAGCAGTTTCCTATACACATATAGATAGTCCCAGTGATATTTTTCCATAAAAACAACAGAAAAGTACTGTCAGGTCATATAGTTTGAACTCCTAGCTGTGGCAAAACATCATCCTTGGAATTCTCTGTAAAGGAATGGCAGTTAGAAACTGGATTGATTTCTGTTGTTTGTTTACAAGCATATCTTAACACCAATTGCAATTATAGGCCTCAAAAACCTTTAGAACTTTTGGAACAAGTAATATAACGCCCTGGTTTACATTTCAGAAACATGCCTTGCCCTATCTACGCAACAGAATCTCAGAATCTCTAGTCTCCATACTGTTTTTTTTTGTGGCAGCTATGCAGTAACATAACAAAATAAGCTTGCCCACATGCTCCCCACAGACACCAACAGACAATTCTGAGAGTGCAAATGGTGACAATGACTAATTTAAACCTACCAGTTTGTACCACCCAAGAATATAATAATAATAATAATAATAATAATAATAAAAACTACAATACCTATTAAGCCTTTCAAGCAATCTGAGGAAAGATCAGTCCTACTACTCTGAAGAGTCCTTTCTTTATCAGGGACCAAAACAGAAGAAGAGTAACTCTGCTCATGGAGGCATTTTAGCCTCAAAGCTTACCCAGTCTCTTTTCCAAAACCCACAGCAGTCAACTGCAATTTAAGCTACAGTATTAACAATCAACCACTATGAAACAAACATCCTTACAGAAGAACATTTGAAACATACAGAGAGAGAAATATGATCAAGAGTAAAAGCATACTTGATGACATTCTATTATTTAAATTTGCCCTTTTTGCCTTCGCTAGGAAAGGAGACATAAGGGACACTGGCAAGACAAGGTAAGACTGGCGAGCAAGGTCACTGCAGTAGAGATGTGACTCTCAACTTAAAAAGCAAAACAGAACCACTCAAAATTTCAGCTTTGCTCCTAAAGATGCTTAGTTTTATTTCTCTCTTTCAGAGAACTTACAACATATCTTCTGAATAAACAAACATGATCTGGTTTTATTACTGCTTATTGCATATTAACAATCCTTTAAAAAGTTGCCTGGAAGAGCCTTTCCTGCCTCCCGAATGCACATTAACTTCCAGCATTTCTTCACAGAGAACTGTTAGATGCCTTTTACCTCCCAAGGTTTATATCCTATTTTGGCTAGGATAGAAACATGAACCTTATCCTCAGTGAAAAGACAAATCAACCACTTGTTAGCCCTGAAAGTGGTCTAGTAGAAGACAGGCTCTCCTCCTCCCTGTTACGATAACCATCTATGCTTTCCAAGTCATCTCTTAATTTAATTTTGCTAAAGTAAAGAGAATATCAAGCTGAACTGATCTCATTACTGAACCTTTCCAAATACCTTATTCTGCATTAATTTGTTGTCCATTTGCTCATGTATAAAGCTGAATGCAACCATATCAAATACTAATAGAAAATTCACATATGACTGTGCAATAGTCATCCTGACAGCCATAACAGGTTCCCCCTCCTCCCAATAAAATCACTCCATTGATTTGGTCCAAACAATGTCTAATCCCACAGCTCACCCCTTCTCCACTCACCTGCTTTTTGCCACATCCTCTTTCTATATTATCTTTGACAATTTAAATTTTCTTATTCTGCCAAATTCAAATACTGGTTTTATGCAAAATGTTTCAAATGTCATTGATTTGCTAACACCAAGAAGATCTTGCTATTCTTGGAGGCTAGCACAAGTACAGTCATGACCATGCTTGGAGAACAGACTCCTAGAGACAGTAAAGTTTGGAGCTAGACTTGTAATGTTCATATTCACAAACTGTCCCTTACTTTGGTAGCAGAGCATGTCTACATGCTTGATATATTGCATCAAAAAACAACTGAGGAAAAAATGAGCCTCTGCAGATACAATATTTAGGCAATTTCCAAAATACTGGAAGCTGAAGACTATAATGTCATCTTGCTTAACGCTTTCAGGGCCACAGAAAAGCCAATGGCAAAAGCTTGTATTAATAGCTGTTCTTCACTGAGCAAAGATACTTATGTACATTGAAAAGCCTTTCCCACTGAAAGCAAATACCTTGGAGGTTAAGCATTTAAAAACAAGCTTTTCATAAAGTGGGATGATTCTAAATTTGTGTCTTTATCCTCATTGTGGAGCGTGTAGATAGCGTTCAGCCTCAAGTCTGTTCAACACATTTATCAAGGCAGCTTCCATTTTGTGTTAAACCTTTGGAATGGAATCACTGGTGGAGCTTAAACATATTTTATGCAGTCATTTAGATAACCCACCTATACCAATACTGGCAACCACTCTTCCCTGATCCAGCCATGGCAGACCGCAGCATCATTACCAAGATTATTTCCCACTGAAAGCTACCAAAACCTACCAGAAAAGTTGTTTATAACTGTACAAGCCTGAGACATGACTGAGCAGGTTGCCTAGCATAAACCAATATTTTATATCAGTTAATATTTTGCAGATACTTTGAGTATGTTCAGATACAATACTAACCAAATATGGGAAATCAGCTAATAAAACAGGATGCCCAACTTGAACCTCGACTCTCTTCTTTTCCCAACTTCTTGACTATAAGAAAATGGACACTGCCATGGTAAGTACAATCAGTACTATCCTACACACAGGTAATCCACACAGCATCACAGAGCAGCAGATAAAGCAGGCTACAGAGAAACAACACTAGCTTTGGCCAAAAAAAAAAGTTGTGAGAGAAAGTCAACGGAGGAAAATCTCTAACTTGAAGCAAGAAAAACAACTCTTAAACTCTTAGTAATCTGTCTGGTGACAAGAATCAGTGAAATTCAGCTAGCAGTTTCCCAGATGAGGCTTTTTTCTAAAAAGAGTTAAGACAATCTTAGAAAAGCTAACACAATCCTAATGCAAAAGGGTCACAGCTAGGGTTTTCTACAGCTGTGACTTTACAAGAGCCTATACAAAGCCTTCAGAGGTAAGCCTGTAGCTTCAGGAATTCAAGCCTATTTTGTCTAGTCCACTCCATATTCTAGTTGGTTAGAAAAATATTTACAGTCATTATAAAATTAAAAGCGTGCAATAGTTACACATCCTGGAATGCATGTCCTCCAGAGAAATCCAAGTCTGATCTGTTTGAACATGTAGTCTTCTCCACCACTCAGGAGCATGTGGTGCAGCTTTTCTGGACAGAGATTTGCACAATTACCCTTGTATTTTCTCAAATTATATACACCTCTCCTCACCCACCCTGGGAAAACAAGACAATAATTTTACCGGGATTTGTTGTTTTTAAAACATATGCACTGTTTGTCTGCCTGGTAAATACAATATCTTCAGCAGACAGAAATGGGCTGCTGTTAGGTTTCTATTTAATCCAGGTGGGTGGAAATTCAAGAGTAACACATACCAGTTAAAAACATTTAGGCTTTTTGAAGACTAATAACAAGATTTGTAAACAGCATCTTAGAAGAATCTAAGCATGCCCGGATAGACCCAGCTTACCCATTTGAGGGTGACCTTATGGATGCACATGTCTAAATTCTGAAGCGTTTATTAGCTGAGGCTCACATACAACACTAATTTAGCTATGCTGCGTCTAGAACCAGTGTAGGACTTTGCAAAACATGCTTCTCTGTCAAAACCAGACATTTCTGCACTGGGTTCTCAAAAGCAGAAGTAGGAGAAAACAGGGCAAACATCCCAGCCATTTTCCACCCAGAAAGTCTAAATTCAGGTGGGCTTATTAGCTTCAGCACAGCTGGACCCAATTTGATTCCATGCAGAGCACCTGATTTTGCATCTACTTTTCTTTCACTAGGTTTAACAAAAGCTTATTAAATTGTAAGGTTGCTCACAAGTCCAGGTTTTCTATAACACACAAGATATCAGGCAAAAGCCATTGTGCTTGTGCCATGGACAAAAATGTATTCCAATAAAAGATCATTAGGACAGCAGAGTCAAATATTCAAGAGCTAGAAGTGCTGTGTTACTCATGCAACATTAATATCTCTTATATCCCTTCTTTTGCATATCCATTAGATTATAGTCTAATTATATAAGCACATACTATTATGTCCACAGGATGCCCAATGCATTCAACACTATTTTCATTTCAACAGGATGAGTGGAAAGGAACAAAAGCAACAACATACACTGTTGCTGATTAACACTAAATAGGGTTCATGGTCTTAAGACCTTGGCTTTCCTATTCCCCAGCAAATAATAAACACTGAATGTCTTCAACAACACGTTCAAAGAGGAAATATTACAGCATTCTGGTCACAGCATAGTAAGAAAGGCTTCCATTTCAGAAAAGGCTTCCATTTTAACAAAGTTCTTATTTTCTGTCTCTATTTAGAGAGCATTTTTATGAAATTATGCTCTCTAGCTGCCAGTTTTTAGATGGTATGTAACCATCTTCTGCAAAGGATAAAGAGAAAAAGAGTAGCTTTGGGAAAAGCTGCTGCTCCAAGTTGATCTTGCCTCCAAAAAGGCAGAAGAGGGTAGAAAAGAAAAACAAAAATTAAGCAGCACAGTCTCTATTCCTGAGACTGATTTGACTTGCAGTCTTGCTGCTGAAGAGAGGCACAGCATATGGTTTTAGCAGCTACTTCAAGACCTTGCAATATTGTTCTCAGCCCGGTGTGTTCTTAAGCCATTATAAACAACTTCTGTGAAATAGGACAACTGATACTCTGATTATTAAAAAAAAACCCACAGTAACAATAAAGGACTAAAACATCTTTGTAAAGTTCAGAAAAACTTTTTGGCTGAACCAAAAGGCAACATGTTTTCCCAGGTCTCAGTGTCACGCTCTGGTCATTAAACCAAGTTCGCTCAGGTGCAACTCTGACAATACTCTTGTTGCACAGCCAGTTCTATTGTCTAACTGGAGAAAACTACTTTGGAGTTAGCTCAGATTAACACAGAAGATAATACTCAAGTGGGGCAGAGCAATTATATCAGCCACTGCTGAGTTTTCCTATTGAAGCAGAATTTATAAACCACGTAGTGAGTCCATTTAAAACAAGACTGCCACTATGCGTGGTGAGAGGATTATTATCTGAATCACCAACTCTGTATGCAACTAAAGTGTTACCCTTACTAACATCAAGAAAACAACCAGTGATTATTCTAGTGTTGCAATACAATGTAGGGATAACATTTTACATCTGCGCTTCTGAACTGGTGTTAGGAAAAGAATCAATCCTTTCCCTCTTCCCTTTCCCCTAATTTTCACTTCAAAAAAAGTATCACAAATTAAAAAAATGCTCTTTCATAGAGAGGGTAAAGACACATTTTATTCTTATAGACTATTAGAAAGAAGAGACAAAATACACACCTATTCTCCCTCCCCACTTTTTTTTTTTTTTTTTTGCTGCTTCAGTCATTACTGTTATACAGACACTATTTCAATATGTCTTCATGAACCTGAAGCATGTAGCACTTAAACAACAGCGCCATTTAGTAATTTGTTTTTTTAGTGTTCCCTCTTGATGTTGTTTTACTCAGCTATGCAGCCAACACTGGAAATACAACACTACTATTGAATAAAATCAGTAAGTAGGTATTTTACTATACTAATGAGGTTAACATTTGGAAGGTAAGAATTTTACAAAACAATAATCATTACTATAGTGCCTAAAGAAAAGTCACATACCTAATTACGACACAGTAATACCAGCCTAACTCTAATTAGCAACAGCATGCTTCATAAAATAAAATTCTAAAGGCTTTTATATGAACTTTGTCTCTACTCCTTCTCTTTGATTGTATGTTTTGAACAATGTCACAAGGGTGACCTCTGCTGGGTCATAAATTACCAAACATCCAGACTGATAAATAGACATAAAAATTAAAATCTAAATGGCTATCAAGACAGAGAAAGGGAAGGATCCTTTCATAAAATCCCCAAATATTTCCCATAGATTTCAACATCAAAAAAGCTTATTATTCTTTGCACAGTATCTTGCAACAGGAAAGCTAATATACTGCAAACCATTATAACAAACAAGGAACGAACAATCCCACATCTTGTTCTCTCCCCACTGCTGGCTACAAAACATAGAACTGCTGCTTTTCATGAGATTAAGCCTGAAAACCAGCGCTGCACACAAGCTTTGAAAACAAATAACAAAGTCTTGGTCAAGCACAAGGCCAGATCCTCACATGAGTAAGTGCCAAGGTTAGAAAAGGAAATAAAAGTAAAATTTACAAATACGTGAATGTATTGCAGGTATTGTGCCTTTTATTCACCTTTGGAGTCTAGAGCTGCTGAGGACAGTCCATCCTCTCCCTTAGCAAGCAGGTTCAGGAAACACTGCCAGAAGCTTCTTCTCTCAGTCATTCCTAAAGTTTCAGAGAACCTTGCAGTGACTTCAAACCATTGTTGCAATAGAGAAAATACAAAAATTCACTTCAAGAAAAGTAGCTGTAGATGACTTTAGGTTAATATTAAGACAAGAGACACCTTAGGCTGCCTTGGATGTCAAGAATTCTCTTTCCTGGATATCAGTTTTGATCAATGCAGCACCACATAATCCCAAGTTAAAAAAAGAGAATCTAAACTTAAGATGCACATTTTGAAATACTTACTTGTTCTCTCAAACTGCAACAAAAACTGTATTACTAGAATTCATACCAGCCACTAGACCACATTTCCATATATCTTATCCTCTCTGTCATTCCCAGGCAAAGCAACTGCAGCAGAGCAGACATACCTCATCCTCGCAGAGCAGAGCAGAGCTGATCTTCATTATCCCCAGCAGCAGCTGTGCCTTGGCAACCCACCAGCTGACCCCTCTTTGCCTTTATCCACTGGGATTTAGCTGAAAAACAGAAGTAGCCAATACTGATTTCTTTAGTTGCCTCAGAAATCAAGCAAGCAATGACAAATCAACTGTTTCACATCACCTCCTGAGTATCAAGTCATTGAATGAAGATAATTAATTTGAACAGGTGTGTCTCACATGTAAAAATCCATACCATGCAAACACAGAAGGGCCCTAAGATTTTGTCTGACCTCTCACATATCACAAGTTGTTATGCTTCCCCTCTGCTCACCCTGCCCTGAGCTCAATGACTTGGGTTTCAGAAAATACCCTCCAGAAAGACCTTGTTCTGAAGATACCAAGAAAAATGAAAATTCATCACATTCCCATCTTTCAGTGCCCCAATGTTTTTTAAAAAAAAAAAAAAAAGTCTCCTTTTTTTAAGTGTATCCAGCTTCATTTTCTAACCACTGAACATTATTCTTTTCTTGGCTGGTTTCTTTGCTGCTTACCAACATATGTACTTCTCTCTGCACTTCCACAAGCTAATCAAGTGAGCTCCTGTTCTTGTTTCTCATAAATGGATAAGACTGTGCAGCAATGCAAACTCAGTCTAAGGAAAATAATTTTGAATACTCACATTGCATCCTCTACAGTTTTACAAAAGCCTGCAAAAACGGCAATGTTTTCGGTGTCAGTCTCTCGGTATTGAGTGCAGAGGTACACACAAGAGATGAGTCAGCTGATTTTATGCAACAACCTCCAGTTTAGACCTTCAAGAATCACAGTAGTCCTTTGCCTCAGCATAATACTGGAAAGCCTTGTTCACTGTGGGAGTAATCTCTTACAGAGCCATAGTTTTCTAGAACAGTCTTCCCTCCTCCTCCTCTTTTTTTTTTTTTTAATGACCTACATTTCTTTTTCTTAGATGTATAACCTTGATATGACCATGTTTGAATTCATTTTCAACCTGAACTGTTCCATATTAATACCTTGATTATCATTATTAACCATTCTGAAACATTAATGAGATTAGCTAATTATTCTAACTGATTTTTATTTTTACATCCTTAAGGAAAACACTGTCTAGCAGGAAAATCTAGTACTGATTCCTGTAGAAATCCATAAAGAGTATCTCCATCAGTTATGATTCCCTCGTGCCTGCAGTTATTCAGTTCTTAATCACTTAAACACTTATTGACATTAACTAGTAATAATTTTGTCAGATGCTACTAAATGAAATGCCATAGAAAACCTATTGTGGCCACAATTTTCAGCCACAGTCCACGGCTCCATCAGTACCTCTAAGGAATCCATAAAAAATAAATAAGAGGAGCTAAGTCTATTTGGTCAGCTAACCTAAATCTTCTATACTGGGATCCCAATCCCACAGGAAAATTTTCAGGAGTCAAGAACTGAAACACACTATCAAACAAACTTACCTCCATTACAAACAAAACCAGCTTTTCCAAGCAATGCATATTCTATTACAAAAAAAAAACACACACAAAGCAAAGCAAAACAAACAAAAAAAACCCCAGCATATTCTGTATCAGTTTTTCCACTATTTTGCCCAGGATTGCTTTCAGACTCATTTGCTATTAGCCGTTTAGATTATTCCCACTTACCCTTTTGAATAAGGGTGTATTTGACATTCTTCTGATCTCTTCCTGCTTCTCCCAGAGCAAGCAAGATATGTCTTCAGTCAGATTTGGATATCCAAAGGTCCTCAAAAAGCTGTAAACTTGAAAGTAACTACCCCAAACTAATATTGTATAAACATCTTGCCCCTCTCAATCACTTTTAGAAAGAAATCATGCACATATATCAGCTTCATTCTTCTCAAACACAGGCCTGAGCATCTCCTTTATGTTCTACAATTATCACAATGAAACTATATGGGAAGTGGGAATCCAAACAGAAATACATGAATAAAGAAATACATCTCCTAACTTTAGATGTCTAGAACTAGTAGAGTTGTCTACTCCCTTTACAGTCAGTGGAATGCAGTGGTTGCCCCTCCAATGTATCTATGTCGCATCCAAATTTTTATCCAGGGAGGAGATAAATGGTGTCTTAGATATCTAAATATTCTATAATCTGAGTTTCTGAAAAAAACAATTACAACCCAATATAGCAAGAGCTCTTGATCAACAATGACTATACTGCAAGTACTTAAACACAGGGCTAAAAAACTTACTTGTATAACTTCTAATTCTATCTTTCAGGCTTTGTTTTTCTGAGAAGCCTCTCATCCCATATTTCTGCTATAAGCATGAGGAACTGATGAAAAAAGTAATGTTAGCGCATTACAGCTAGTATAAAGCACATCAGTTGTTCCAAGTTAATAAAATTCAAGTGCACTTAAATACCTAGGAAGTAATATCTGTAAGTAATATCTGTAAGAAATGAGTTTCTGAATTCCAAACCTAAGAAGTCTCCTAAAGCTAAAATAACTAGAATCATAAGCTCAAAGGCAGTAGGAAACTTAAAAATTTCTGGTCAAGAGATAAAGTGAGTCATACTGAGTTAGCATAGGCTAAAAGAAAGAAACTAAAGGAAAGAGAAGCTCTTACGTTGGAAAACACGCTTCTGGAAGGGAAGGAAAAATCTCTGGCATATCATGGTAATACTAAAAAAGCACAGTTTGGCAGCATGCTACCCTCTTATCTTTAGTTCTTATTTCTGCTTAACAGAACAAGACAATGAGATCCCCCAGATTTTGCCCAAACTTCCTCTCTACAATAAAGTAACATCTGAAAATAGTTTCAGAAAATAACATCAGGCATCAATCATTCTCTGTAGTCATACATGTTAACAGCTGATATCACAAACTTGATAAATTAGTAGGTGAATTAGACTCATTCAAAGTAAAAGTAATTAAATAATCCTTGTGCATTAGTAGCTAATGATGAAAGCTATTACTCACAGTATGATCAGTGCCAGGATTACAGCAGAAAATGAGACATGTGAACCAAAAGATGTTCTTGATGACTGGTTGTTAATTTAGGAGCTGCAGTAAACTGCATTTGTGTAAGGAAAGAAAGCACTGCCACAAATAGCAAGAGCGATGGGGAAGCAAAGTCCCATCTCCCTTCCCATGAAGGGAAGGAGATCAGTAGTGTTCTCCCCTCTTTCAGGAAATTCTAGAGCAAAGCTGCCATAGATATGGGATCACCAGGAACTACCAGATCAGGAAAGGAATTCTGGTCAGGGTGGGGTGGGAGGAAATAAAGGATGCTGAGCTGGGGGCAAGGATCTTAGCATAGCAAAAAAAGAAGCTTCTATTCAAGAGTCCCTGGCCCTTGCACAAAAAGCAGAGTAGCACCATGACACCTAATGGCTGTTTCAGTATTAAGGAGTTAAACGCCATTGTTCAAATTCAATGAGAAATAGCTCCTACTTAATTTAAGAGCTTACAGGTGGATATTTAGGTTGTTCTTCTTTGATGAAAAACATGAGCCTGAGTAAACTACAAAAGCAACTAAAACCACATCTTCTACCTTTGAGACTTCCATCTGCTGCATTATAAAAGGATGTGTCACATAGCACTTAATTCAGTGGGCCTCTTCAGAAAATGGCCACTGGTAGGGGCAAAAGAACACTTGGCCTATGGTCCCCACACAGTGCAAGCGCAATAAACCCAACAGACCTCAGGCTGTTCGGTCTTAGCAATATAAAGACAATATAGGGCTTTAATGAAGTTAAGTGTTAATTAACATTTAATAGTTGAGAAGTTAATATCCAAACTGAAGTTTCTATTGACTATAGCTTATGGCTACAGACTAACCTTCTAGCAGCCTTCTTCTCACACCCTCCACCCTTAAAAAAATAAGCAAGCTTACTTTTGTTCATACCATAGTCCTCTTGCGTATGTGCAGTTGGTCCAGTCATAAGGCAGGTAAGAACTATAAGTAGGGGCCATAGTCACATGTCTTAGTAATAGGGGAAGAGAAGTCTTGTGTCTCCAAGATTGGGCAACAGTTATAATTCAGTCTGCAAAATTATGATTTTGTATATAGTTCCCTACAGACCCTCTGAGCTTTTAGTTCCCTACAGACCCTCTGAGCTTTTAGATAATTTTGTGTTATTGTTTGGCAGGCATGGAAATTGTGAATAGACTTGCTTTATTTTTACTACAGTCAAGGAAAGAATTCTTTGAAATGAAAAGGCAATTGACCCATAGAAGCATTTAAGATATCTTCATTTTCTCCTCATGGAAACTTATGTGTAAACTTTAATTGAAATTTCAATTAAGTTTAATTACATTTTAAACAAAAAAAAATACTGTTTAAAACAGGCTAAAGAAAGCTAAGAATAACAGGAGGAGAAAAAAAAAAGGAACGATGGGGAAAAAAAGATCCAGTGCAACACCAAAAGGCACATCAGTAAACAAGGAAACGATTTTTAATGGCTTAAGAGATTGGCTTCTATCTCTCCTTTGCAGTTAAGGACTGATGTCAGAGTTCCCTTAGGCTGAGTTTCCACTTTTTGACACAAGACAATCTTTCCTACTAGCCTAACTCATTATTGTACTTCATGTAATCAAATTTTTTTTATGTGAGTAGTCTAGTGATAGTCTAACTTCAACTGTACATAAGCATAGACAGAAGACTATAGCAAATTTAAAAGGTTATGTCACATTTGGAGACCTCGTACAAAAAGTAATAAGTTGTCTCAGACTACTTTAGATATAAATTAGTTAACATTTCTTTAATATTGCTAAAGAAAAATGTATCACTTTTGCTTAAGAAATGGTTATTAAAATCAAATCCAAGTATAACCAATGTGTGAAAACACATCATGGAATCATGCATATACTGTTCATCAAAAGCACAATGCTTGAGGAATTTTCCAATCTATTAAGCTAGCCACCTTGCAATGTACATCTTAAAACTTATTGACCAGTTAAGAGGTTAGTAAAGTGAAAATGCTCTCAATATTACATTACAGGACAATCAGTCACCATGATGCTTATTATATTTTCAGATAGCAGTTTGGTGAGATGTCAGCTACCTTCTCACCTGCACAGATTCTACTCTGGGGATTCAATGTGTGTGAAATGCTGCTTATTAAAAATCTGATTGTTAACATGAAACCACCACTTTAAGTAAATATCTGAAAATGTTAATGCTTTACTAGCTCAAAAGTGCTGTCAGGACCAATCAAGTTATACATAGTCAAGTTACAGATACAGTATATTTCATAATGCACTGAAATGCAACCATTAAAGGGATGTATCCTTTAATGTCACTTCCACATTTGCCTGTCTTTTCCAGAGGAAATGCACGGCTCAGATTTTTTTGATAAAATGTGCAACTTCTATTGGACAAGCATCCAATTTTAAACAGCAATATTTATTAAGAGGTATGGAAATTGCTTTAAAAACCTGGGTTGGCACTATAGAAGTTAATGAAATTTCAACAGTTGACTCAAACTGTAATGCATCACATGAATCAGGAAATTAAGGACTAGTTTTTACGCTTCGCTGAAATCAGCCTTAGATATCAAGAATGCTACGATACACAAACAAAATCCAGTGTTTCATACATATTCAAGTATGTACAGCATATTAATTCCTCAAGCTAAATGTGAACAAATATAGTCCAATTTATACAACAGACTTATTTTCAGGGGAAAAATTTCTGTTTACAAGATGCCAACAGTACATTACAAAAAAAAAAAATGCATTTAGATCATGAAGGCATGGTTAGAATACAGCAAATATGTCTTACCACCCATGTAGATTAACCATCGTGGTTTTTCAAAAATAACGGGCATTAAAAAAAATAATGATTTTAAAAAATACTGATAAAGGTTCACATTTCTACCTCCTCAATTCTCTCCTCTTCTTTTGGCCTTTTCTACTGCGCCAGCAGTAGAACTACTACTCCAGTAGTTTGAGTAATTACTCGCTGGTCAGGCTCCTTTTGCATAATATCCAATCGATAATATGCTTGGATTCAGTTTGCTGATGAATTGCAAACCATTTACATCCGAAAGCTTCTGGTTCTGTGAAATGGTTGAAATGGCTTTTTTAAGGCCCACATCAGTATTGGTGGTTTCTGCTTATTTTTTTCTGGAAATAGCACTGCTTCAGCTTCAGGAGTAGGAAATCGTATTCTATACACTTCGGGGTAAGACTTCTGAAACTAGAAAAATACATCAATTTAAATGAAGAATTCACTACAAAACTTAGCATTTAAGCAAAGTGCCACCTCCACTTATAGAACAGGAAAATACATATTCTTCTAATGCACTGTACATCACTCTATATAGAAAACTTATTTTCCAATATGGTTTGATTCATCACAGCACCTCTATTCTAAAAAAATTTAAAAAGCTATAAATCCAAGAATATCTATTATTTTAAATCTCAATTTCTCTTGAAAACTAGACATTTAAGACTCAATAGAACTTTTTAAAATTAAGACTGTAGAAGAATTTATTTACTTGTTTGAGTTTCTTCTTCTTGTCTTTGACAGATATTTCTTTATTCATTGCAATTTCTTCCAATAAAGCTTCCAGTGGTTCTTGAGAGCCATTTGCCCTCTGTGATTCAAATTCATCTGTACTGATTTGGTGACAAAATGATGGTGCAGGAAAAGTTGCATCAGTGTCAGCTCCAGCATATTTTATCTGAAGAGAGTAAACAGAAGAGCTATGTCTTCCAGAATAAATTTGGGAAAAGTGGCTTAATCAAATTGACCACTTAAAGTCCCTAAATAAAGAAGATAAGGAGTGAAGACCTGAGATTCTGCTTCCCATCTCTTGCATTAAAGTCAAAAAAACATGACACTAAGGAAGCCTGCCTCATTCTTGGAAGAAGCTAAAAATGACTAACCATTTCGGTACATATTAAGGAAGAAAGAACTAAAAAGACTGCAGCTTTGAACAAAAGAGAAAAAAAGGAAAAGGAAATAGAAAAAAAGTTATGAAAAAGTTGAACAAGTAAGGATAGCTCTAGCAGAAAAACAGAACATTAATGGAAGCACTGAATACCCCTTACAGTTTTTCTTCACTACCACAAATTTAATTTCCCAGATCAGGACCCCATTCCCTGAAGATACAGAACTGACCAACAGGAAAACATGTTTACATGTTCCTGTCTCTAAACGACCCAAGATCTGCTTAGTTTGATTTAAATACATACTTATGATTGATAGACAACAGTGAAAATTAATCAGCTCTGCATATACTAGCAGAAATAAGGTCTTTAAGATCTGTCAAACTTTCAGGAACAGAAAGGATAAATTTGTTACAGTAGCACAGAGACATAAGAATTTTTCGCTAGACACCTACTTGGACTCTTTGGAGATGTACAACATGTTCCTCTATAGAAGCTTTTAAGGAGGAAGGAATGTTTAAGATTTCTTGATAATTGTCCATGAGAAAAGATACTAGTTTAGCAGCAAGCAGTTCATCCAAGTCCATTTCATCCTTTGAGCAGAGAATGCAACGAGAAAATGCCTGAACCATCTGAGGGGGAAAAAAAAAGTATAATTTTTCTCTATTAATAGGGGAAAAAGTGAGACTATATTAAAAATGTGATCTTTCAGAAAAAAAAAATTTCCAGAGTACAAAACTCACCATACTTCCAAACATCAATATAAAAAAAAACAGTATTATGTACAATGACACTGTTCAAGTGGATTGAAGACATCTCTTGCTGCAAATACCTACAGTCTAACCCTAACTTCAGATGTAGAATGGCTAGGTCCATTTTATTCTCAAAACTTGGCCAGACAACCATTTTACATGGCTTTTCCAGTTAAATAGGACACATATTTCAAAGATTTAAAAATTACAAAGCAATTTATTAGAAGTTAAGCACCAGAAAAAAAAGTTAATGTCATGATTTTCAAATCCTAAACTAACTAAAGTTCAGGTCCAGCTCACTTCATGTAGTTTCAGGCTCAAACATTCAGTCTAGACCATTAGTTACAGGAGTTTTTTGTCTGTGCACAAGTCATTAACATCATTAGCACAGAAGGCAAGCAAAGTGTTCCTTTTCTGCCATGTGCCATAAATATTTTACTCTGCTGCAAAAAAACTTAGTATGAAGTACATGGATTGTAAAGGAATCACTTCTAAAAATAAAATGTAGATTTTAACATAATTTTAATCAAATACATTTATAGTTAATTAAATTATAACATTAGCAGTCAGGAATTTAATTATTCTAATCAAATACCATTCATAGTTAATTAAAGTCTTAACCGCTATAGAACAAATTTAGGTTTATGTGTGTAACTAACATTTCTACAGAGTGGCTCTACTGCTTAGCTTTCTGTTGCCCTTTTCCTTGCAGAAGCCTTGACAGTTAACAAAAGAGAGATGTTTGTAGCCAGATGGAATCTCTATCAATTATGCCTAATGCAATACATACCAATTTGACTTTGTCATAACATGCTGTTGCAAGCATCAGTGATAACTCCACAAATAGCGCTATACAAAAAGAATTAACACAAGCTAGGACTTTGTCAAAATCTGATTAAAGTGACCATCAGAGAAGAAAAGTTTTGCAGTTAAGTGATGTACAGAAATAGGTACTAAAATAATCTGGCAGGATTTTTATTAATGGCTTAGAACAAGTAAATCAGAATCAGAATATTCAGCTACATCTTTTTAATTATGACTGAAACAGTCAGCATTTTTCTGCATCTTTTTCTCACTTTCTGCAGCAAGAAAGAACACTAGAGACCTCGCCTTCTGCTGTATTTTATGTTTTCCACTCAGTAGTGGAAAACCAGCTGAGATGTTACTTTCAAAGACAGGGAAACCTCCAGATTCTGAGCTAATTCTTTATTTGCTTACATCTTACCAAGAAACCCTAATTTATCTAAATTCAAAGTAGCTTTTCACACAGTTGGAGTAGATCAGCTCTTCAACATACAGGCAAACTGTATTTTGCATACATTCTCCAATCAGAACCTTTTATCTGCTACTCCAAAAGTCCTGTCTAGACTCTTTGCCTTAGACTATACATACCAAGGTTCTGGTCCTCACTGATTCAGAAAGAGGTGGCAAGTCCTTGTTAAAGCTAATTCTTGCCATCATCTTCACCAACAGCTGTAGTTTTTTCCGATTTTCTGGAGGCAGCAGGAGACAGGAAATCTGAAGAGCTTCTATGACCTTGCTGTGTTTTTGCAGCAGACCTGGTTTGTAGAAGATCAGGAAATTCAGCAACATTTCAGATTTATGCTTTTCCAGAACTTTTAAAATGTATTTCTCGAACTGTCCCTGCTCATTTAATATCCTGCTAGAAACTTGACTAACCAGAAAATCCAGGAAGATGATTCTAGGACTAGAATCATTTCCCACTATGCACCTTAAGTACTTACAAGACTTCCTTCTGATACACTGGGGAATATTAATAATTGTAACCTATATACCTAGACGGATATTAGTAAACATCCAGAGAACTACAGTAAGTTGGTTTCATCCTCAGCTTTCTCTCCTCCCAGCTCCCTCAGCCTCCCCTCATATGAAAGAGGCTCCAGTCATATTCGTGGCCCTTCACTGGACTCTCTCCAGTAAATCCACGTCTTCCTTGTATTGAGGATCCCAGAATTGGACATATCATTCCAAATGTGGCCTCACCAGGGCTGCGCAGAGGGAAAGGATCACCTCCCTCAACCTGCTGGCACTCTTCCTAATGTAGCCCAGGATGCTGTGAGCCCTCTTTACCACAAGGGCACATCACTGGCTTATGTTCAGCTTGTGATCCACCAGGACCCCCAGGCCCTTCTCTGCAAAGCTGGTTCGTCCCCAGCCTGTATTGATGTGTGAGGTTGTTCCTCCCTAGGCACAGGACTCTGCATTTCCCTTTGTTGATCTTCATGAGGTCCCTCTCTGCCCATTTCTCTGGCCTGTCGAGGTCCCTCTGAATGACAGGAAAACAACCTGGTGTATCAATCACTCCTCCCCTTTTTGCATCATCTGCAAATTTGCAGAGGGTGTACTCTGTTCCAGGATCCAGGCCATTAATGAAGATGTTAAACAGCAATTGCCCCAGTATTGACCCTTGGGGTACTCCACTAATGACTGGCCTCCAGCTAGGCTTCAAGCCACTGATCACAACCCTTCAAGCCCAGCAGTTCGATCTCCAGTTCACCTCACTGTCCACTTATCTAGCCCATACTTCAGCCTGAGGATGTTACGGGAAACTGTTGAAAGCCTTACTAAAGTCAAGATAAACAGCATCCCCTCATCCACCAAGCCAGTCTGCTCCACACAATGTAAAAAAGTTGTTTGTTATTAAAATAAGAACAAAAAAGTGCAGTAGTAAGCATGGCAGCCAAAACAGACAGTATTCCAAAAAAGCATGGTAAAGCATTGTAATTAATTTCATTTTCAGAGTAAAGCTTTTGTTAAGTTCAAGGGAAGATTTGGCTTGCATACTGGTGCATATGTTTAGAAGTGGCACTGAGGAATAGCTAGTCATAATAAAGTTGCTATATAAAGAATCATTACAACCTATAGAAATAGTAATGATATGTTAAATTTAAATAATGAACAGTTCTGTCCATATGCAGAATGGATGGTACAGGTTCTAAAGAAATTTGACACTCTTGATATGGTATATTAATTCAAGAAAGTTAATTCAAAAGCACACCTTTTTGGTTACATCCCTGACTACTTACCTAACACACTGACAAAAATATCAAAAAGATGAAATGTGAGAAGAGGTTCTTTCATCTGGCCAAAGTAGTCTGCTATAGTTTTGAAGACATCTCTTTCAAATCCTGAATATGTGGGCTGCTTCAAATCTGAGCAGCTGGGCCCTAGAAAAAAAAAAAAAAAAAAAGAAAAGAAAAGAAAAGAAGAAAACATGTGCAGCCAGCAGCAAGATCATTATTTTCTATTCTAGAATAGAAATGCAACTTCAAGCAGAAAAAAGTTTAGACTCATTATTCAAAGTTACATTACACTTATTTCAACAGATCTAGTGAAAACATATGTAACAGGAAAAATATGAATAGAACTGTTAAATGCTCTATATATTTCAGTGAAATAGACTGCACTGGCAGGAGGACAGATGGTGGTAGATCTTTCTCAACTCCATTTTCAAGTCTGCAATCAGAAAAAAATATCAACTCTGAATACAAGAGATATTTGATAAAGTGGTAAAGGAGCAATTAATTTTTTTTTTTTGAATATACTTACAATTTGCTAGACATTTCATTGCTGATAATATCCAGTGAGGTAATTCCTCTGCACAGGGGAGAAGGGGGGAAATGAAAGGAAGAAAAAAATTGAGAATTTAAGTGTTAAACTGTAAGATAAAACTGAAGTTGAAAACTCTTGTATTTTAGAAAGTTTCTCTAGTTGGAAGTTGAGTAACTAAAAAGGCAAGTTATCCCTTAACATATAAATATCTTCCATCAAATCTAGAGTTAGATCAATGCTTTAGTACCTCCAGTACTCAACATCAATCAGTTGCACCTATTGCCCTTACAACTCGACCAGCAAAAGAAGAAATCCTTAGCCTGCCTTGCAAAAGTCAGCCAAACTAGATCGAGCTACATCTTCAATAGTGCTTTACAGTAAGGTGTTTACTTTGCACTGAAGTTGCACTCTCAAATTCAGTTCTGTCAGCTCTGAAAGGAGGTAGGTAATATTCTTGAACTGCTCCAATTATCCACAAAATGAATACATACAGACTCTGGATGTGGTTTCGTTCACAGACCAAACCAGATTCCAGTCTGGTATTTCACCACTTTAGATGTGTTTTCCATGAGATTGGTAAAGTAATATATCACAGCATCAACGATGCTTCAATTTCTCCCTGATGCACCAAAGGAGTTTTAAACTTGGCATTAATCTTAAAACACGTTGACTGAAGATGCAAAAATGAGAAATATTTAAGCCTCTCTCAGTATATATTTTGATGCTTTTTCAATTCGAGATACATATTGACCTCACATAGCCCCCTCCAATTCAGGTACAGTTAAGGGTTGGGCTGACAAAGCCAGCTTAAAATGAGTAAGATCCCTATCTTCATAGGTAAAGACTTGCTGTTCTTTCACCTTCATCTTTCAACCCTGCTAAAGCAAAAGTATGTTGAAGAGGGTAAAAACATGGAAGAATATTGCTTCCTGCTACTGGGACTTCAGAAGACAAGAATAGTATATTTCATAAAAACTCTAGTATAGATGTGGTTATACAAGTACAAAGATGCCACATGTTAGTACAGATTAGAGTTAATGCTTTCTATATTAGCAAACTACAATATATTAAACAAAAGTTAAATAAAAACTACTAAAAATACTCACTTGATTTATCTTCTAAAATGACAATGCCTTGCTTATTGACATTGTACACATTTTGAACAATATGCTTGGAATTCACAAGCTTTGTATCTAGCACTTCATCCAAAGAATCCAAACCCAAGATCTTTTGTAAGCTGTAAAAATATATAAACATATGGTTCATATATCATCTAGTCTGAAAGAGACAAACACATAGTATCAGTATAGATATGATTCTGAAAGAGATCCTTTCCATTTTACTGTTTTAGCATATGGAGGACTAAAGCAGTTTGAAATCCATCCTTTGATCATTAAAATTTCTATGCTATACTGCAGAAGACTAAGGTTATTGCATGAAGACAACATACCATTTTAAATATAAAAATCTGTAGTAAGGCTTCAGACATGTTGTAGAAACAGCTGATCTGTATTTTTTACAGGAAAAAGCTTTACTGGTCTAGAGGAATGCCTTTAATTTTGTATAGGATATTCCTTCTAGAAATAGTAAAGACTATCTCAGTCTTACAAAGCCTTTTGCATTCATGATCAGCTGTTCCATTTCTTATATCCTCAGACTAAATATTGCACATGTCATTAAAGGGTTCTACAACATTATACTGCTACAGGAGTGCTTCAATTTCACAACCACAAGAAAGGAATTGGGGAAAAAAGTAAATAAACAAAAAGCCCACAGAACAAAAGGAATGATATAGCATAAGAGGAAAAGAGTCAAAGATGTTAAACTCACCGAAGTTTCTTTGCAAACTTTATTTGCAGAATTTGATAGCCAGACAGCAAGCAGTATGGTTAGCCTAGCTAATACGGGTGTAATGGCAGTGAGAAAGGATGAGCAGATGAAATAATGAGCATTAGCAGAGAAGACAGACAAGACTCGCCCACTATACAGTGTTAGTCTAACAATGGATGACTCACAAGTACACTCACCGTGACAATGTCATGGATTTCCAGACCTCTTCTATATTTGCCTGTGTTAGCTCTCTGCGGTACAAAAGCTTGCACGCTGGTACTTCTCCTATAGCTATACTGTGACGCTTGTACCACATTTCAGAGTTCTGATATGCAAAAAAACAATTCTCATTAGCTGGCAATTTTTTTAATATTAAATCGTATAGTACACCTACAGTATATTTTCTGTTACGAGTACTTTAAATATTCATTAGTTCTGGTAAAGTCTCCAGGCTGCAAGCATTTAGGTTTTATAAATACGAAGCATCTTTGCCTCTCATATATTTTGTCCGAAGTCCTGGACAAAGTCAGAAAATATGCATCAGAACAGCACTTAAAATTCAGAAATCAATGCCATCCTGTCCTGTATTCAGATTCTCTCCATGATTAAAACCAGCTCAAGTCACTTGTTCTCAGCTACCACTTACAGGAGAAATTACTGAAGAATTATTAGCCAAGATACAAAAGACTGATATTCATTCTTATTCAGCATACACTGACCATAACTAAATAGTAAACTCCTCAAGGAGTTTTTACACAGGAAGAAAGGAAAAGCCAATAGCTACAGCTAAAGAAATTCATCAGAGCTAGTCCACCATTGTAACAGAATGAACTAAAGCAACAGAGAACAAATCTGTGAGACTACCGTCTTCTGGTTAATCTTCCAGTCCCAGCTCAATGCCTGAAGGTTGTCATGAACGTGTCAATGGATGCATTATGTCAGCAGTATACTTTTCTAAGCAAAGCTCCTGATCATCTTCAGCAACTGTGTTTTGGTTTGCACCACAGACCAATCCTCAGAGCACATTAACAAGATTCCCTGTGACCAAAACCAAACCACAAAATGCAGTCCAGGAATGCACTTGATCACTCCAACCAGTAGTTGGCAGTCACTCCATGGCACCAGACTAGAACAAGTTTGATACAGGTAATGCCCTCTGAAATGCTTATGATGTGAGATAACCGGTCCTTAGCACAAAATATATGAGTATTTTCATACATCATGACGATATATCAAGATATCAATTACTGCAGCATTTTAAGACACTGCCACTTTCAGCTACCTGTCCACTTCACCCTTCCACTGGAAGCTACACCTTTGTAAAAGAACCAGCAGAAAGAAGCATATTCCTGTGGCTCAGTTACTCCAATTCACAAGTCCATTGTATTAGCCTAAACTGCTAAAGAAAGCTATTTTGAGTTACAATGCCAGACAATACCCTGTAGCACCTGAGGCAGACATATATGCAATCCTTTGTTGACCCCTATCGGGGAGGATGCTTGGACAAAATTCAGAGCAGACAACTAAAGGCTGTAACATCTTAAGACTGCAGCAGTGCCTAAGAAACATCATATTCTCTGAACTTCCGTTCGGCACCATCTTTTCTTCCTCCCCTGTAAGTCATCTACCTACTACCGATGTAGGAAGGGTCATGCTTTTCTCTTCTCTAGAGGAAGAAACCCTCTTCTCAATTCCTTCACTGCTCCACGGCTTTACGATCAGTTCAGATCCAAAATGGCTGAGCCCTTTTCTCCTCCTTGTCCTGGACCACGCATTTCCACTCTCTCCCTTTCACTGGCTCCAGCCCACACAGTTTCAACGAGCTGATTCAAGGTGCTGGTTTGACCGAAGGGAAAAAATTCTTTTCAGCTAGCCTAGCTCACTGAACTACCTCACCATGTGGCCCACACATTTAGGTACTGTTACAGGGAAAATGGCAGCAGAAATGTCTAGCTGAAGAGAAGACTGAAATCAAATCTACAGACTTAGATCAGCATATATTTATATGGAACCACATGCAGGCACTTCGGATACTCCACTTTTCTTCAAAAAAGGACCAGAGGTTAATGCCATTCAAAGGAATAGGTCATATCCTGGAACACAGAGGTTTGAGTTTCAGACACTCAGATCCTAAAATTTCCTGTTTTCTTGGGAAATCCTACATAAAAACAGATGTATGCTGTGAAACAGGTGTACTACATCAAGACAGAAACCTGCTGTACGTGAAAGGCATATTAGATCTGCACATAAGGAATTAAATTCCAAATATGGAACAGCTATTTATTCAGGACTTCTAGATGTCCAGCCAAATAGTAGGAGCTACTTTTCCAGACGGACTATTGATAACCAAGAAATCCAAGGCTAATGTGCTGCACTGAACAGCATTAATAAAAAAGAAAAAATTACAAGAAGTCCCTCCAGTTCACAAAAAGCATAAGTATACTCACACGCAAAAGATATCCTGGAGGAAGGGTTCAGAACACATGTAATGGGCACAGTCTAGGCTTTTAAGATGTTAAGGTTGTTAGAAGTGATGTGATTCTGTTTTACCAATGAAGGCAACAGTTTAACAGCTTGGAAAGGTTAGATCAATCAAGGTAAAGATTGAGCAGGAGCATCCTCTAAGCTCACAAAGGGAAACAAGGAATCCAGCACCACCTTTCATTAGCCACAAGACAGTTATGGTGACAAAGGGAATGGAAGCCCTAACAACTTCATAGTAGCTAGAAAGGGAGTAATATTGTATATGTTCTACTACATGAAAAGTCCCAGTAAAAGAGTTACACAGTAAGCAATACTAAAATAACTATTTTTTCTTGTAATATAACAAATGCATTATTGGAATTACAACAAACTGGTATACAAACTGAATGTCAGATACAACCACACTGAACTTAGTATACTAAGGATACTACAATCTGTAGCAGAAAGAACACTCAAAATCAACATCCCCAGCAAGCAATTAAGAACAACTTCACTTTCCATAATTTTAAAATAATGGAAGTACTTTGCATTTAACCTCATTGCCAAATATTTTGTGATGCAACTAAGATAAAAATAAATTGAACAAATGTTATTACCTATTTTGCTTTCCAAATATGCATATGTTTGGGGAAACGAAAACAAAACTTACCACTGTGACTGATTTCACCAGGATGTGTTCTTGGGAAGTGCCAGCCTTAGGTTCATTCCAATCTGGAAATTTAATTACTTCCTTTGTACATGAAGGTTTCTTTGGATATGGCTTCAGTGGAGAGGAAGGAGGAAACCTACAATTAAAGAACATTTTTTTTTTTTACAGCTTGTGAACTCTGAATTACGTAATTATCCAAAGCTGTGTACTAGGCCTTCACATGCATACATATGACAAATGCCTCAGACTTCCACAGTGTGACTTAGTTGCCTGGGACAGGTGTTGAGTGACACACCAAATGTCCTAAGCCATCCTGTTTGGCCTCCAGCTGCTCCTCCAGAATACTGCAGGTCCCTTGTACATCCTATGACATAGCTGAGAGCCTCATATGGATGTCTAATACCCCATTGCATCTCAAAAGACACCAGCTGCCCACACTTAGACAACTGACTCAAGCCCTCATGAGAAGATGCTGGTTCTGCTGAAAAAGCTGTAAGTAGATTTTCCCATCTCAGGTACACGTCTAACATGCACCTTCCAAAGCAATGCAACATAGTAGATCACATGACTAACACTTGGATTTAATTTGCAAGCATGCATGTCACAGAAAAATGTTATCCACATCACCATTTCTTCTGTTTGCACGCTTTCCAGACCAAGATCACATTCCAGAGTTCTTTTCAGCAATTGTTTTCCAACCAGCTGTGCAAAATTTCATTCACCCTAGAAGTCATTTGTTGGTGGAAATGAAAAAGGATGCCATAGACTAGCCTCTGCAGATATTGCAAAACAAACTCCAGATCACATTAAATTCAGCCACATCTACAATCTGATCAGAATTAAATCACTTTGAAACACCTTGGTTCCTCCCCACCCAGCTCTCACTATTGAAGGCTACAGCAGTTTAAATTTACCACCACCACAGCTACACCACCCTGACCAATATTCTGCTTTGACAGGCTTGCACCACAGTTTGAAAACACCTCTCCTCACAGATCTTACCTTCTGATCCTCAGAAGACTTCCTCCCTTACCAACCAGTAAAGAAATGAGTTCTCACAAACAGAAAAAAAAAGTAGGTGCATTCCACTTTTTTCAGGCAGCATTATGCCAAGATCCAGAAGGAGCAAGGCATTTGGGTGAACAGCTAGAAATTTCTAGTTTTATGGTAATCAAATTCATTAGCAAAATAATGTTACCTGAAGGTAGTAACTGGGGGACATTCCAAAGCTGCCATGTTAAAATTAACTGTTTCCAGGCAAAAACACTCATTTTAGGAGTTTACACAAGGGAAGATAGCTGTTTGTGGCTGATGTGAAGACTGGAGAACAGTATCATCAACTAACATAGGTACCATCAGTAAAGCAAGCACCACAGCGGGTTTCCCAAAGGTTTAGCAGCAAATATGCAGTGCTCTCCTTTTGCTTTTAATGCAAATGTTCAGATTCCAAGACCTGTAAAACCTAAAAGCTTCCAAAACTGTAACATCCCATTTATTGTTGTAGACTACATTGAGCCAGTAAGCCAGGACACAGAGACGGCCTTTGCTATTTCTAGAAGCCTCACTGGTTCTCACCTTCTTATTTAAGGTTTGCCTGACAAACCAAATCAACATTTGGCAATGTTCATGAATGCTTTGTATGCTCTATGGAGTGAATAAGAGCAGACAATTACGTTTACATCAAAGGTTATTGAAAGATCTAACCACCCTGTTTCTAATAACACAGCTGTGCAATGTATTATACAGTTGCAATTACATTAAAATGAGATAGTAATTTATAAAAGATATTACTCATCTCAAGGTTTCCAGAGTAAGCATTGTCAATGGAATTAAAAGGTACTTGCACTTGTACCTATACCAACATGGTGCGAGACCTGTATTTACAGAGTAAAATTAGGAAAGTCCACCAGAGGGAGCTGCCGGGACATTGAATAAAGGAAGACTGGAAAATGGGAGTTAGGTTGCATAAACAGGAGACCAGTGTGTGTTACCGATTAAAGTCACACATCAAAAATATTAGTCTACACTTTATTTATACTTCAAGCCTATTGGAAAAAGATAGCTCCAAAATGTATAAGTAGTATGCAATTTTAATAAAAATATCAAGCTGTTCCATCAGTAACTCAATTATCCTTTGAATTGGAGGTGGAAAAAGAACATTAAGACAGCAAAAGGTCTGTCTAAACAGCAGATGATTAGGGAAAGACTGTAAGAAAGTGGCAAGCATAAAGCGATATTTCACCCAGCCAACTCTCAGAGCTTCCTATAACCTTCAGCTCATGAAGGGGTAATGGCTGATAATACGTAATAGAAATCAGCAAAATCATTTGAATGTGTCACATTGACAATGAGAAAAACAAGAGAAAAACAAAAAAAAAAACCAAAAAAAACAGAAGAGAAAAAGCATAATATCCCTGGTTACCAAAAACTATTCAGTCTTGACAAAACTAATCCACGTCCAGGAAGAGAGAGGACAAAGTATAGCCTCTAGCCACCTTAATGCCTGTGGCTCCAGTGGAAAAAAATATAGATAGTGCTGCCCTAAGAAGAATAGACAGTGCAGGAGTGGGCTCTACCAAACCAGTGACATGCATGATCACCGTACACCATATCAACACCTAATCATTTTAATATCACTTGATAACATGCATCGCTTTTCTACCCTTCAAAGATTTGGGTATATGAGGAAGGAAGAAGTGAGGGTCCATGAAAACAATGAGTCGGTGGTTACAGGATTCCTTAACATCTAAAAGGGCCAATTACCACCTTATCAATTTTAAATCAAGAGCTAGTAATGGCCAATATGAGGATGTGAATATTCTGCTTATATCAGATGTATTTGTCTGATAAAAATACAGACTGACAGGATAAAACACTTCATATGGAAATGCAAGTCATCAGTAGAAGCAGCAATGTATATTGAGCCAAGATCAAAAGAGCCACCAGGTCTGCCAAAGCTGTATTAACATCCCCAAAACAGCATAGTGGCCCACCATTTCACAGGAGGGAGCGTCTAAACTTTCTTCCCCCAATTTATTTCTCCTAATTTATTCAGGGTTGTGAAAACAAATAGGAACAACACTCAAAAGTTGCTAAACGTAAGACAGACTACACAGAACACTGCAGCAGATAAGGAAAAGTCTTCTCTGTAGGACATGCAGAAAGACAAAAATCTCAAAAACAGAAGTACTACAATACTGGCATAAGTAGAAAAAATATGTATTTCTTCTATTTCATCTGTTTTATGGAAAAATTTTTAAATACTGATTTCTTTTGATGTTTTCCAACAACTTTTTTTTTTTCCTTCACATTGCCTCACTTCAGCTTCTTTCAAATTGAGGGTAATTTCAGTCTGAGTGGTCAGCTTACAAACAGTCCTCACCTGGAGAACAAAATCTATAAGGGAATACTTTGATAAGTATTCTACAGTGAAGAGACTAGAGCATATCAGAAGGATAACGAAGTGCACCTTCACAAAAGATGCAGAGACCTGAGAGCAAGTATCAGAGGTCAAAAAAGAAAGGCATGTGTGGTGACACATGTGAAAGCTTTCCAGCACAAAGAAAAGTTCAATTCCAAAGATTCTAAGGGAAAAATTTAACAGGTATACTTAGAATTGCAGCACTAACGCAGTGTCAGTTACCCATTACCAACGCAAAACACTAGAGGATATCAAATATTAGGCATTTATCCTATTGCTTCCATATCACAAGTTGTTTTAATGCAAGTACTCCACTCCTTTTCAAAAGAAGTTGTTTTGTACAATCAACACCCGGTGCCCTCCCAGGGCCTTTGCCTTACTCTCTTTCTCTCCTGTGTTTCTTCAAAATCCCACTCCTTTCTCTGCTTTGCTGTCCAAACACACACCCGGAATTATCCTTAAAAAAAATGTCATTTTTCTATTCCACATAATGACCATAATCCCTAGAAACACCAATCACAGTACACAGAGATGCCAATTGCTGTGTCTTCCACCACTCTCAGCATACTTAATGCTCCTCTACTAGTCTTCGGAGCGCGAAGTCTATGGCATGTTTGCCAAGGCAATTGTTTTTCCAGCTCTGTTCAAATAAGCAAAAGGCCCACTCCAAACTATCCTTTACATTTAGTCTTCTCCAACTTGAAGTCAAGAAAGAAGCTCCTCTACAGCTCTCCTTGTCTTCAATATTTCTAGTGTAAGGCCAGCAAACAGGATCTTTAGTTTCCAGCTTTAAGGCCATCCAACTTCTTAATGTGTGTATAAGATCTACGACAGTTTTAAATGCAGTGGATTTTTCTTTAGACACTTACGGAAGGATGTCCAATAAGACTGGGCTTTTGTTGCAAATAAAACTGTTTCCCCTGTTAACAAGCCACCAGTTAAGAGGCTAAACAGAAGTAAGTAAACAAACTTTCTTGAGGGTGAGCTAATAAAACTTAACTTTCTCTTTCTTCTCTTAACTTTCTCTTTTATCACTTAAATTCAGAAAACCCTTCTCTCAGAAAAAATGGAAAAGAGCATCCAAAGTTCCTGGGTGAGCGGAGGAAGAAGAAAAACTGCAGCTGGATACTCAACACCATTCTCACTTCCATCAATATCTCCTCAACATGTGTTCTTTTAACTAATAATTGACAAGTTTGACATCTATTAACAGCAAACAGAACTTATTAACTGATAAAAGTTGAAAAGGCTTTTGTTAGTATTCATAAGATGAAATCAAGTAAAGTGCCTTCCAAAAGCCAAACATTAAATCACAACATTTGCGCATTACTAAAGAAAAAGACAGTCTTTAACAGACAGGCAGAAAAAGAGACAGTGTCACCTTTTCAAAGGCATTTTGTAGAAATATTTATAAAAGCAATACTCAAGTATTACTACTCCCTGTTTTCATAAAACCAAGATTTTATGAAGTCACTGTAAATAGGTTTACCTATATAAGTGACCATCATCTTGAAAGTCCTCTTTGCCCCATCTTCCTTTAATGTCTTCAATAACATGATTTTTCAGGAATTTTTTAAGCAGCTTAACTGTTTGATTGCGAGTTACTTCTGGGCCAAAGTTTTGATTACAGCCGAGTAGTTCATGTAACCAGTCCACTGCCTCCGAGGCTTTGAAACAACGCTCATAGCTTTTGAAGCGGCACCGATGCTTCCGCAAAGGCATCCCAGAACGAAAGAGCTCGATTATCTCATTCCACTACAGAAAAAGAGCAAAGCAAACTGTCATGGGAGCTCTTCTGCTAGAAACATTTTAGTCCTGTGAGGTAAGATCAGAATGCAGTCAGATCTAAATGCACAGCTGCATGCATTTTGATCACCTTTTGTACAAGAGCATTGAAATCTAAAACTAAGATTTAATCACCTAGGATTTAAGCACAAAGACAGGATTTTGCAAACTGTAATATCCAGGCTCCCATGCTACCCACGGCTCCACAGCCGCAGCTAACGGTTTAACTCCCCCTGGGGTTTCACCTGACAAAAAGGTGGGCCCAGGCCCAGCGCTGCCGGGCCCGGGGCCCTGCCCCCGGTCGGCCACGCGCGGCGCACGGGGTGCCCCCACCCCACACGCGCTGGCCCTGGGAAACGCCGGTCCCCGGCCGCGGGAAGGCGAGCGCAGCCCCGGGCCCCCACGGCCGGGGAATGGCTCAGGGCCAGGCCCGGCGCGCCCCGCCGCAGGCCGCGGCCAGGCCTGCCTCAAGACAAAGGGCCGCTACCCGGGGTCCCCGCGAAGGGGGCTGCGCAGGACGCGGGGGGGGGACAGGACGGGACGACCGCCGCCCCGGGATGCTCTCACCAGCCGCGTGGCGCGGTAGGGCCCAGGGCCGACAAGCCTCAGCTCCATGGACGCGGCCGGGTCCCACCGTCTCCACGGAGACCGGCCGCCGCACGCGCCGCGCCCGCCGACCGTTTGAATCCCGGCCCGCAAGACACTGCCTCTCCCTATTGGGTAGCGGGGCTGCACGTGACAAGCCCGCCCCTGCCCGTGAATGGCGGAGGGGCTCGCTGCCCCGCCTCCCCGCTCGCGCGGAGCTGCCCCGCCTCCCGGCGTCCGACGCCTTTAGCGCCCCCAGCTCCAGGGGCGGGGAGCCCTGCGGGTGGTCGGTAACGGCTGCTCGGGGCCCGGCAACGGCCGCGCTGGGCCCGGGGGACGCGGAGCCGCCCGCCGCTGCCGACGAGCCCTGTGCTTCGGGAGCGCGGTCTTTGGTGCGGGCCTCGCCCCGCGGCCAGGAGGAGCGGCGGGGGCGTGGGGCCGCGTCCCGCCGGGCCCCTCGGCTGAGCAGGGCCGCTGGGCCCGGCTGAACCGCAGCGGGAAATGGCGGGCGGGAGGCGGAACCACCGGGGCGGGAAGAGGCAGAAAGAGTGGAGTGTAACTTGACTCCTGCAGGGCAGGCGGGAGCGCCTTCTTTTGTTACAGTCCCCCGGGAAAAACAGGTAACAGACCTTGCACAAGGCCCAAAAAGCACTGATGGGCTCCTGGGATGTTACCTTATGTAAAATGCTGGATAGAGTGGGAAATTAAGTTCGTGGGCAATCTAGCCGAATACCTGCTTCAGCGGGACATTTTAGCTTCCTGAAAGATACATTACCTAATTTTTAAAACGAACATTAGCTACTTGTTCTTCTTCATACTTCCTTGAGCATGTGCCTGAACCGTAAACGGTTCAGGAAGGGGGGCCAGGTTTACGTTTGAAAAACATGCAAGACATCAATATAGGTTCTGTCCGGTTAATTACCACTTTGATAAAGAGACTGTGTCCTTTTCACACTAATTCACACAGAAAGAAAAAATGTCTGTTTTCAGGACTATTATAAAGAAGTAGCTGGCAACATTAGCATTTCTCCTCAGCTACATCTAAGAGATGCAGCATTTTAACTCCACTTCCTCTCATTATCAGTAAATGTTTGCTATAATAGTTTTGTTTTATATTGCACTCCCCTGTCATAACTGAAAATTATGATACATTTAAGCATGTAGGATGCACAATTTTCAAGCAGGAAAATAAGTGACTGTCAAGATCAAGACTGCATGATTCTCACAGGCATTAATATTGTGTGTACCATGATGGGTTCAATAACATTTTGTATTGATGTCACTAGAATACTTGGGCTATATGCAACCTCTCAAGATATACCCATACAGCACCCTGAAATAACACATTTTTTTTTCTCCAAATGCCAAACTTGTCAGTATATCAAACAGAAAAGCAAACTATGTTATAGTAGTTGTTACAGGAATAAAGCCAAACATTTTGGGAAAATCATTAATAAAACCAAGGTTTCTGTTTTACGGCCAAAGGAACATGACAGCATGACAGTTTTTAATATAAAACGCTTGTTGTATATTAACTATTTATCTTGCAGAGGATATAAACTTATAAATCTATGTTGCCTTTATTTGTATTCCTATTTCTTGGTTAAGTAAAACTTCAGAGAGCAAAAATGACTGACAGTTGGCTTCATAACATACAGAAAACTAAACCACTATGCAAGTGAGAAATTACGTAACAGAAACCTGGAGTGGCCCTTGCTGACAATCTGCTGAATGATCAGCATCTCCACTTTCTTCTACAGCTTATTACTTCTTAATTTCAAGCAAACTGGCTCTGGAGGCACTTGGTGATTGTGCACCTGCTAGATTTGGAAGTTCTTCCTGGCTCGCTACAGTCCAGCACCTGCACATGCCCAGAGCTGCTCGCTTTTGAGCACGTATACTCCCAGCTCTCACTTAAGCCCAGCTGAGTTTGAAGAATCAGGTACTGATCTAGGTCTCAGACCAACAGTGTGTCTGGCTTCTCACACTCAGCTGCAGGATGCTTTTCTTTCAAAATGTAGATGGAGACACAGTACCTCTTACTTTTTAGAAAGCTTCCAGCTGGTCCTGATACCTGCATATTTATGCATTTTGTATTACTTGCAGGGGAAGTATTGTGAAATGAGAGACCAGAACCAGGACTTCCCCCACCATCTTACTAATTATCTGCAAGAGTACAGAGTAATGCCCACCCACCCTACAGAAGAGGTAGAGAATAGCATCATCCAGCTCACACCACAGATTAACAATTGTTAATTGTTAATTAGCAACAAGCCTTTTCCTAGGAGGCCTCTGTTTCCCATACATATGTTTGGGCCCTCAGGCTCAAGAAAGCTGTGAACCAAATTGTTCCCTTTTCTTCCTTCATCAGTTTTTATTTGGTAAACTCTTATATTAAAAATGGGGAGTACTCAAGCTTTAAAAATAAAAGAGAGGCAAGTTCTGTCCATCTGTTTGACTAAACAGTGGTAGGTGCCTATCCTTAGGCACCCTGGAACCTAAGGGCACACAGACATGAGCTGGAGGCTGGCTGGATTCAAGACTTATGGTCAGTGATTACAATTCCCACAGAAAGTTGGTGTGGCCCCTAGTCAGCATCCTGGCTGTTTTGGATTCTGCACACTGCCAGGGAGCTTAAACTCAGCACAGAGGATTCTAGGATCAAGCAGCTAAAAATTAAAGGGTTGCAATATACATCTCAAGCAAAGTGCTTTTGGGGATCTAACTTTCAATCTGCCATGATTGTTGATAGCTGCAGCAATTAAGAAGTAGAAAGATAAAATATAAATTACTTTTTATTTGTTTTATAAAGGAGACTCATATGTAATTTTGTAAGAAATCATTTGCAACTCACGTCCAAGATAAAGTTCAAAGTCTTTTAGCATTAACAGAACACAACAAATGTCAGTATTCCCATAAAAGTATCCAGGTAACAAAATTTACTTGCTTGGAATTGTACAACAGGAAGGCAATTCAAAAATCCCCTAAAGTTTAAGGTATTTGAAAATCCCACACATCCAATCAAGTACAAAATAAAGCTTCTTTTCTGTTAGTAGTGATCGTAATAGAAAACAGTACATTTAAATACAACACATTCACTTAAACTTCGTTAACTTCTCATTTACATGGCTGTTGCATACAGTAATTCCTTAATAAACTCATACAGTATAAATGCAACTTGCATACATATAGCTAGGTCCTTTAATTTCTGTACATGTGTGACCATAACGACCTGCCTAGCAATGGAAAACAACATGTTGGTTGATTATATATGGACTGCAGTCATGCCGTATGACCATCTCTCTCAATAGTTCAGGGAATGGCATGCATCTTTTTACCTAGTACCAGAAAGCAGAAACAAAGTGCTATTGGAGAATGGAGAAACTTTAACCTTGAGTTGTTACAAAAACAAACAATAAAAAAAAACTTTCTAGGAATGTATTTCAATAGGTAAGGGAAATGGGAGGAAACAGAGTACAGTACAATCATACTAGCTGACATTTAGGCTTCAATCAAACTCTGTTTCTTTTTTAAAAAATGTTATTGGAAGACTAAGATTTTGGCTACTGAATTACAAGATTCAACAGTCTGGCCTACTAAGATCAAAATATATCTGTAGATATGTTGAATAATATAACAATATTTCGATACTTGGTTGAACAAACCAGTAGGTTTTTTGATCATTACACAATAACACAGTTCAGATAATGTTTAAATTAGTAGATGTTTCCTGCACTTAGGATAATGCTTAAATGAGTATAAATTTCCTACATGAAATGACTTAAGATATTTTAGTAAAACAGGGTATATCCAGAAAAATCTATCATCTTCAAATTAAACACCATACTTTGACAGATTAAGATATATCCCATTCTTTAATGTAATATAGTTGGTAAACACATATAACAATGTTTATATGTATTAACAATATTAATGATAAGCTTTAGATTCTATAAACTGTATTTATTGAAGTTTCATTCTTTTAATAAAATGCAGCTGACATTCTCAACAACTTATAACAAGGTGCAGTAATGTTCTCAGTGTTCAAAGTACTATGTACTTGTCATACACATTTTAATTTTCCCAATGAATACCCTTATTTGCATGCATCTTCTAGATAGAGATCATCTATCCAGTCATTTCTAGCAAGACAAAGATGAACAAGGTATTGGGAAAAAAGAAAAGCACAACTTTTTTTTTAATCTGAGATCCACGTTGTTCCACCCACCCCACCCCCCCAAATTCTGAAACCCAAATAACTTATGGTAAAAATACCAGTTCTGTTTTGGAAAAAAAACATACAAAATATACACGATGTAGTGTGTGCACCTAAATATCTTGATTGTCAAGTAGTACAAGTTTCCACTTGGAGATATACACATTTTTATAGACAAGAGTTTGTTTCACTGATCTTTGCTGATCTTTTCTTTTGTCATCTTTGGTAGTCTTTGCCCCTTTGTGTAAGCATGGTACCAGAAGTGGAGAAACAAGACTAAAAACATAAAGCCATATAGCCAAATAATAAACATGAAAATTGGATACTGGTACTGACAATCATCCATAATGTAGATTTGTCCTATGTGGCCTGTAACCATAATAAACTGGACCTAGAAAAGATAGATATGAAAAAATAAGTATTTCTTAAATAAAAGACAAACTATACAAGTTCAACAAAGATTCAGCATACCTCACATACAGAAAGAACACAAAGTTGGGGAGGCTTTGTCCGCTATAGAGATGGACCTTTAGCGTGCCCCCAAGATGTTACTCCACTGAAATACTTTTTCACAGAATAAAGAAAGGGAAGTCCTGGGATAAACTGAAAGTGAATTACAAGCAGCATGGAGAAAGCCTTACTAGGAGAAAGGAAGTCTGCACTTCCCGGATCAGAAAAGAAACAAAAAAACAGGCATGTCTGACTAGTGACAAATGGGAAACTCCTTTAGAAAATATAGCCAGAAGAACTGGTGAACATAAATTCCCCCCCTCCCTACCTTACACACTCTCATATTACACAAAGGCCTGCAGGTCCCAAGAAACAATTTAACAAAGAATTTTAAAGAAAAAAGTTCCACATAAAAGGAAAGTTAATAATCCACAGGTTGCACCACCAGGACAAAAAGACTTAAATAGGTTATAATTGTTCAGGCTAAATCATCCTTAGTTACATGAACTCTTCCATTAACACCAGACCTGGTTTAAGCAGTTACTAGCCATGGTTACCTCTCCCTGCTCATTTCCCTCCTCCACCAGCAGAAGTCTCTTTGGTCAGGCCAAACTAATAGTTTAGTCAGAACCAGAGTTTAGAGAATTCAACCATAAAAAACGCAGGGCATGAAAAAGTAGCCAGAGCAGTAACCATTTCAAAGTGATTTGCTGCTGATAGAACAGCTAATGTAATTATTGCAAGAGCATTTTTTCAGGCTCTGAATCAAGGAGAGGTAAATTCTTTAAAATCAAACAGTTTCTGTGAAAGAATGGACAAGAAATTCTTAAGAAATACTTCAGGTGACACTCTTTTTTTCCTTTACTGATTACTGTTTACATGTATATTCTGTGCATTAATAAGTTATTTGTATGTTTTCTTGGTGAAGGCTAACATTCTAATCATTTTTACACAGGCAGTGAGTTTTGTAAATTTATTCACCAAGTACTGCATAACTGAAAACTTCTTGTGTGTAAATCTCAGGAATTATTGCAAATGCTGAAATCAGCGGATTTGAGTGGATTTTGTATGAAACTACTTAAAACAAAGTAGAAATTTACTGCATAAACTCTGCATTAGTCACAATCAGCTTTCTGAGAGATGTTCAAGTCAAACAGAAAATTACTCACAAGCTGTATAGTTGTCATGTATTTTTTCCACCACAAATATTTATGATAGGCTGGTCCCAAAGAACAGATTCCATAATAAGTATACATGACGACATGTACAATACAGTTCAACAAAGCATGAAACGTTCCTAAACCACCTGCAGAAGAACAAAATATGGTAGTATTTGTGCATCACATGTTTAAGAAGCCAGTGTGGGGGTCCTAGCAGCTTAGGTTTTTTTTGTTTTTTGTTTTTTTTGGGGGGGGGGGGCAGACATACTTCAAAACCTACAGGCTTTGATTAGCCCTTAGAAGTATTTAACCTGAATTGTGTTGACACCAGTTCTGAAGAGTCTCAGCAGTTTCCCTTCTCAGTAAAGGCTTATCTAATCATTTCCAAAACAGCAATAAAGCCTAACTGATCTACATACATGCAAGAAGTTTTAGTGGCTTTTTTTGTTCTTTTGTTTTTTTCATTAAAATATGCTCAGAGAATTTAGTGGTAACTGTTCCTCCTGCTTTATGCCTCTTTTCTAGGTATTATGATGAACTTCGCACAGATCTAGAGGATAAGCTGTAGTTTTCTCCCCAACAGAGATTTCCAGGAAGGGAATCCCAGTTTCAGATAGTAAGTTTTGGGACTCAGGAGCTAAGTGAAAGTTCCAGAAATCCAGGTTCCATCTCAAAACCACACTGACAGGGGAAAGGAAATTTAGAGCCAAGTAACTCCCTGCTTTGCGGCAAACTCAAGACTGAGGCAGAAACATTTCAAAAAGTGAGCAAGGAAATGTTCCTTTCTCCTGTGGATCAACTATGCAATTAGATGATCCTGCCAAGAGTAATTTTATTTTAATGAACACAAGAAATTATAGGTAAAAATGATCCCAGAAGTGGTATATACAGACAGGAAAGTATTTCTGAAATACAAACATGAAAATATTGAGTACCAGGGGAAAAAAAAGTCATGAAAGCCAGACACTTAATGAGAAATTTTTGTAACCAAAAGTCAATTTTCCATTAAGAATCATTCAAGTTAAAAATAAAATTTATTTTGTGATTTTAGTAGCTCACACTAGCCTTCCAGCTTTGTATTTCACAACCACTTCAGCTGTGACTGCAAGCTCTCTTTGAAATTTAGCTATTTGTATTTCTGAAAATAATTTGAAGTGTTCCTACAATCCAAATATACATACTTTCTGGCCTGCACAGTGGATATTCAAAAAGAAAAAAAAAGTTAAAGCGGAGAAAAAGGAAAAAAACAACCTATACAACAGTACAAAAATGTGCTCCAAAAAGCAACACCACACATAAGCACCGTTGTACAATTCCCTGTTTATATCAGGTTAGAGAGAAATCAGCCTCTCTTTTCACAAACCCATTGTTTTTTAAAAACAGTTTCCAAAGCTTTGTCAGTAGAGGCCATAATACCTCTATTTAGAAGGAAGGACAAACAGTGATGAAACTGAATACAAGATAAACATCAAGAAGCCTGAAATTCTTGGAAACAATTTTAAGTTATCAAACAGAACAATATTTGGGAAGATTAGTATGAAGATAAGCAATAGAGTGTTAGAAACAAACACAGCTCTTCACAAATGTGAGCGAATATCACTATGAGAGGACAAAACAGATCTTGCACACTTTGCAGAAAGTATTTGTCAAATTATCACATGGGAAATTTGAATCTGATGCTAAGTCAGAAGCCTGTATCTGGTATACTGATCTGATGTCCAGATAAAAGCTAGAACGTTAATGACCTATAATGGAAACTTTTCAAGGTGGAAGAGGAGGGACTGTTAGTTGCTGGGAATTCTTAGCAAATCTCAAAACATACTGAACTCCACACTGAGGAAATTATTTACAATTTCATCATTATTTTAAAGTATCAGTCACTTGGGAACATTTCAGAAGGACATGGTCAAGACACCAGCTTCTCAGTAACAGAAACAAGACAGCTACAGCAAAAGTGTATCCCGTTATACCCTAGGAAAACCTGCACCCTGACACCTTCAAAAGACCCCACCTACCAACCTTCTGGACTGCTTCAAGGGTTTGTTTTGTTTAATTCATAAAACAAGCACTAACAGATCAGGTTTAATAAGCAATAGTTCTTTTCATCAATTTGTCACCCATTTTCCTAGGAAAAATAACATGCCAGAGAACATGATTGAAGAAATATGTATAAAAATCCTATTCCTCAGTGAAAACTCCTTCTGCTTATGCTGAATGCTAAAATATATACATATATATTCATATTCTAATGGCATGCTATATTTATTAGTGTTACACACTAATGCTATAGCGTAGAAAGATGCACTGTAGGTAAATGAAATGCAAGGATCCCTCCCTTTTTTGCTCTTCAGAGAGACTGCAGAGTAGAGTCAGGGGATTAGAAAGGTTTAAGCAGGAAAAATTAAAAAAAGACTCAAAGCAGAGGAATGAGAAAGTGAAAGTAAGCTAGAGGTAGAAGTGGACAAAGAATTTCAGTTCAACACGATTCAAATATGGATACAGCCTAAGCTTATGTAATAAATAAGGCCCAGAAAATATCTTGGTAGGTTTGTGAGGGCCAGAGTATTATAAATAAGCTCCAATTATGTGATCCAAGGCCAATAAAAATAACTGAAACAGAGCCTGAATAACTTCTAAAGCAGGCAAAACAAAGGATGCTCAGAACAATGAGAACACACTTCTCCCCTCCAATTCAGTTCTTACGTTTCAAGGGACAGATGTCTTTAATGAAGTTTCAACAGAGTATCTGCCCCATACTTCTCCCCTACCACTTCTGATTTTGCAATCATGTTTTTATTTTCATTTAAAAATGCTCTTGGTTTATACATGTCTCTTTCCTCTGCACTTTCCTCCCCTAGCAGAAAGCAAGGGTACACAAAATGCTGTCAAATAAGAAAAATGAGTATTTCTCATCCATTTAAAAATTGTAACGTACAGTTATCTCAGCTGTTACATGAGAACTATTAGACATTATACTTTAAAACATTGATGTTCGCAAGATTTTTAATGCTGTTCTTTAAATAATTTTTTTGTCTTTTTGTCTTTTTAAACTTTTGCTACCAGAAGAAGTGCCATTCCACTACCTGGAGCAAATTTGACTCCAAACCACCAGGTCCATGGCATGATGGAATGATGAAAGACATGCAGGAATGTCACTTGGCTGTTCTTCTTACGCAGAACAAAAAATACCTGAAACACATTTTAACAAACAGAATGTTACAGAAGATACACAAGCCCAACAGACTTAGAGTAAAGTGTGTGCTCACTACTATACAGTTAAAAATTCTTCACAGTTGCAGTCTCATGAGAAGAGGAGAAACTGAGGCACTGGACTTGAGTAGCAAGTTTTCCAAAAAAACCAAACCAGTAAGTAAAATCCACCAAAATCCATAGAAGTTTTCTCTGGCTTTTGAGAACAAATGTCCAAGGTTGAGTCATCATCAATGACTACAATGGAGAGTGTAAGATGGACTTGCTTGGACTGAAAAGTATCTAGAAACATCAGATTTTAAGTCCCTTGAACTACTAAGAAAAAGCCATTTGAAATGAGTAACTGAAGGACTAACAACAGATACAGACAGGAGAAAATATTGTTAGGGAAATAGCACTTTATTACGAACCCTGACTTAGCTAACCTTGGAAAAAGATAGCATTAGGAAGAAGAAATGTAGGTATTTCTTAATGGATATTGACTGGCTACATTTAAATGGACAGACACAGGGAAGTGTTAAGGAAAGAAACAGCAAGAAAATTTTATAAGGAGAAATCAGGTCATGAGAAGCATGGAGTCAGAGGACAAGAAAACGAACATAGTGGGAAAGAAGAGTCTGGTGTGCCATGGAAAACCTTTGCAACCTTTGATTGGGAGGATTTAAAATAAAATTTAAAAGATTTTTTTCAGGACCAGGACTAATTACAAAGGGACAATCTGACCACTGGGTGGCAAAGGTAAACAGAGCACTAAACTGGTCAGGCTTTTCCAGCTTCAGCACTCCTGGTCCTTCCATCAACATTCCACCTGGCCCAGTCAGTACAATCTTCAGGTGTTGAACCACGAGTTTTTGTAGATGAAAGTTAGATGGGTAACTCTTCTTGCAGAGTGTAGCACATCCTAACTGCTCATTAGTCAGCTCCTGAGTCACCACTATTGTGCCTGACACAGTAAGACAACCCGAAATCACAGCCAGCTCCAACATTCAGAAGCTGGTGTCAGAATCGCTAAACCAACCCTGCTGGAAGGTGTCCCTTGGGTATGGCAATTTATGCTGTATTCAGAGTTGTTGATGCAAATATCCAAAAGGTGGAAGATAAAATCTGAAGATGATATGGAGGAAAAAAAAATCAAGATAACCAATGGCAATTTTAATCTGCAGTAGTCAGTGTTGAGGCAAGTATCTCTGTAACACAACAGCTTAGTGTATTCAGCTGTTAAATGGACAATTATTTTTGAGGGCTTCCTCTTTCTTAAAGGTATCTCACAAATTAACATTTTCCCCGATAATCAAGGAACAGCAGTGTAATGGGACAATAAGATGAGAATACATAACAAGGGTAAACACCTTGATGGGATTCCAATAACTGAAGGTCTGAGGGCTAATAAATGAGCAATTCATGCCTCCCACCCCCCGAAACAGCACTGGTTCTTTGACTGGGAAGAAGAAACTTCACTATTTATTTATTAGTTTACAAATACTTACAGTGTCTAATAATTCAATGAACTTGGAGAAATAGTAAAGCCAACAAACTCGTACCATCTGCAAGAATGAAAACCAGAAATAGTAAAGTCATAATAATCATAAATCATAACACAGAAGCTGCAGAGTAATAAGTAACTATACAACGGGAAAATATATGGACAAGTATGTGGTATCACAAAGTTGACTGAAAGGGATTTAATTAAATAGTTGGCTTTTTTGTTTGTTTTAAACATGAAACTTCCCTTAATCCTTATGGAATTTTAAAACTAAGATGAACAAGCCAAAAATACATTGCCTATTTCTTTTTCCTAAACAACCAGCCCCTTCAGTTAACTCACGTGCTCTCCATTATGCAAAGGGCATTTTCATTTAGTGCATTCTGCTCTACAGCAGTGTGCTTGGTGCTCAAAAAGGAGTTCCCAAAACAGAGTCAGTGTAGCATAACAACTTGGCCTCACATTTGGCAACTTACTCTTAGAGCTGTAGGTGACCTTGAGTAGTCAACAATCTCACATCGGAATGAATACCCTGTGGCCCAGCCTGACATAAGAAACTGGAAAAAAAGGGAGGGGGGCAAAGGTTTACTTTATGATTTATGAAAGATTCATTCATTTCAGTTGACTTTTGCAATCACTAAGCACGAGAAAAAAACAACATTAAAAACTTGTTGAATCAGCAGCCTTGTCAGTCATCTACCTCTGTAGGCTAGCTATCAGGAAATCCTTTGCTGCTGCAGATTAACAAATTTCTACTTCCAGGGCCACACCTATGGATAAAGGGATGTAGAGAGATGGTTCTTATCTCAGCATTAGCAACTGAAGAGGATAAACAGCTGCAACTCAAAACAAAAGCATCTTGTGTAAATCAGGTCACAAAAGCAAACCAACCATTTTTAAATTTCTGAAGTATTGAGATGTTTGGCTCTAATAATTTAAAAAAAACAGTACAACAGAAAAGCACAGTTTAAAGTCATTAGGACAAGGAAGGAATTAATACGTTCTATATTTTTCGCCTCACAGTCTCCAAAATTTTGCTTAAAAATTGAACTGTTTGATGCAATTAGTCTTTCATTGACATCTGCATGAGAAGCTAAGGTTTAACAATCAAAAGCAGAGGTACAAGACCAGTGGACTGTATGTAACAAGTATCACATGTAATCTTTTCTCTTGGAATATATTAAAACTCAGACAAGAGCAACATTGTTAAAATTACACTTGGTTCACTCTCCTGCCAGCCAGTAGGACTACTAGATCTTACATTTGTTTAAAAAATACATGTTATTGATTAACCATCATAATCCACCACTCGTGCATGATAGGAAGTTCAGTTTTCTTGACAGATGAAGTTCTTAGTCCATAACTGCAATAGATGTTTAAGTTTTTAAAGAATCACTTGCTTAAATTAAACAAGATCTGAAAGACCATCAAGGTGGCACAATGCTAAAGCGCCCACAAAATGGCTTGGATTCAAAGAGGGAAAGAAGTAGCTTTTTGCTGAGAGACAGACAACAGCTGAGATTCAATTTGTTATACTGTCTCTATGCATTTGTTCATGAAATTTTAAAACAGAAGCCTCGACAGCAGATTAATCAAACACTATATTAGCATTAGATTCTTTTAAGTTTAATTTTGGTTTAGTTTTCTAAGGGTTTAAAAACAACAGCAAACTCAACACCTAATCACAAAAAGAAGGCTGTCTAGAGATTTTTCAAAACAAAGAGTAAAAAAACCAAATGCATGCATCTCTCCCAACACTTCCATTCGACACAATAGTCATTACACAAAATAGCAGCTGCTGCATGGACTTTAAAGCACTGTTTAAAAAAAAAAGTCAGCAGTTCATTATAACTCCTGATAAAAGTTATGCAAATTGAGTTAACAGAAAGCTTGCAGATTTGGCAGGGTCACCAGGGAACTTTTCATTATGAATTTGCCAAACCTGAAATAGCTGCAGCCATGTAACCACATTTAACACAAAGAGGGTCAGTACTACAACACTGGTGTTTTATCAGGCAAACGTGTAAGACTATCATTCACACAATACTATTGTTAACTAGCTACCTTTTTTTTCTTTTTTTTTTTTTTAACTGAAGAAGCTGTCTTAAGCTTTAAAAGCTGGTTCCAAATTATAGCTTTTACATGGTCTATATCACTCATGCTTAAGGATTTGTAGGTCATTCACTGCATAACCCTATGTAACCCATCTGGCTTGAAAGTCCAACATTTGCTTGAACTATTAACTACAACAAAATCGCAAGACTCCTTTTGAGAGAAAGAGTATTTACTATTTCCAAAAAGTCAGTGCTAAAGATTTTTTTTTTTTAAGGATAAAGATACCAAAATTAGATATTGTTAACTTCTTCAATTTAGAATCTAGATTTAACTGAAGATTATTCTGCAGTTATACAGTGTTTGAAACATCATTGCTGACTATCATGTAGCAGGACAGAAACAATTACAACAGACTAAAACATGTAATCTACTTTTCCTTCTCCAGCCCAGGGAAATTAAGTAAATTATGAGGATTTTTCATTTTTAAAATTACATCTAATGGCACATAAAATATTTTACAATCTTCCCTTCTAGGTATGATTTACTCCTTTTTCAAGTATCAGCTCAATTAGTTTAGTCTGCTCCTTGGAGGAATGTAATTACAAGAACCAAAATAATGCTTTTTTTGAGAATTGCAGAGGAGAAATTAATAAATTCCTCAAAACATGATATGCAATAGTTAGAGACACAAAATGTATATTTCAAATAAATGCCATACTTACTTCATAAGTCATATATAAGGAGAGGATTACCACACCAAAATTGTAATATACCATTATGTGCCTGAGTTCAAAAGGCTTTTTATTTTCCATGAGTTTGGGTCCCAAAGAAGTGGCAAAATAAATGTAGGCTCCAATGATAATGGTTGTTGGAAAAGGTGAAGACATGAGCAGCAAGCCTTCCACTCTTGGATCTAGGGGAGGGAAAAAAAAGAAAAACAAAAGTCAGATCTTTCCAGTACTTATCAAGTCCTAAAAAGCTACTGATCCTTAATCAGAAAGTTTCTGCATGCACTGCTCAAGCTGCTGAGCGCGTTCACTGCAAATCCCCATCAACTGGCTCACAAGGTTTAGCGCCTGCCAGATTCCAGCCTTCCTTCTGCATCGGCCCTTCACACTTGCAGCCAAGAGGGAAGATGGCACTCCAGAACCAGGAGCGCTCTGATTTTCAGGCTAAAGCTCTGCCTCAAGAAAAGTCCACATTTTTACACATTAATACACCTTGGGAGGCAACAGCGGAAGGTAACAGGCAAGCAGAGCACTGAGGCTGCATCTCCAAGCGAAGCTTCATTCTTCTGGGGGAGCATGAACCTTATGTACCAAGTTCAGGTCACAGAATAACAAGTAGCCCCACTCTTCAAAATCCTTGAGCCTTATAAGCAGTATGGTGTTAGCCAAAGTAATCATGGGGATTTTGAAGTTAGAAGACATTCTGTCCCATCAATCAGTGTTCATAGCTTAGTACTTGAGGCCTGTGCCTATTAAATCCAGGCATGTCAACACTTTCAATGCACCATAAAACACACAATTTCATATTGCAAGCCTCCAAATGACAAAAATGCTGTAAATTCCTCTCCAATTATCCCATACAGATTTTAACTTTTGCAGAGTCGTTCTTCTACGCATGTGCTGTTCTCTCCCTCCACACCTGACCACAGCAGACCTGCTAGCTTCCACTACGATTCACTTTTCTTGTGGCCCATCATAGAGGCCTGGCTCACCAAAGGCCTGACCATTTCTTCATAATCAGGAGACTGCCAAATTAAATATATATATTATTTTTTGTTTTGTTTAAATAAGCTGACTTTTGGAAGTTTCATTTCTGAATGACCCCAGCTTCACTACTGGGTCAGCAAACTGCTGCTTTGGTGCTTTGTTGCTCTATTTTGGAAGTGGAACTATACCACTACAAATTTTTGTTAAATGTTTAATTTATGACTGAACCGCCCTAGGTTAGTGATCTTCAGCCCATGGCATTCAAGCAACATATTATCCCTGATGCCCTCTGATGTTGTTTCCAGCCACTGGAAATGAACAAAAAGCAAGGAGGAGGGCAGAACGCAGTGCTGCTTGCAGCATGTAACAGGCTCCGTCCTGCTGCCCGCAGACCAACAAGCGCTGTGAACCACAGCACCAGGCATTAGATAAAAAATGAAATCTCTACACGCGGCACCGCAAGAGAATCACTAGCTCTTTACAGCCCCAAACTTGAGATCTCGTCTGTCGTCTCTTTGGTAAACATGAAGAGCTACAGAACAACAATGTCAAACCAAAGCATGTTTAATATCCTCCTACCAGCTGCAACAAGAGAATAATGTTCCTTTTCTAAACAGGAGTGTGATACAGTGAATTACTCTGAAGAGTAATTTCAGATAATATAACAACTCATCAGGTTTTGTACTTCCTTTTACCTGCTACGTTAGCATCAGCCAAAGCAAAATACAGCAATACTGTGCACCTCACCCTATTAACTGATAAAATAACATTAGTTTTGCAACAAAAAAAAAAAAGCTTTATGTTTAGTAATGCAGAAAAATATAAACTACTATTTTCTGGCAAGCTGAAAAACCCTTATAGAAGAATCACTATCTATACTTTATTTAGTCTGGATTTTAAGTCCATAAGTATCTGTGTTTTGTTTTTTCATTTTTTTAATTGCAGAAACTATCCTGTTCTTTATAGTTAAAAATGTCAATAGGTAACCTGACAAGCCTTAAGAAACATTTACAGGAAGACAAAGCTACTTTAAGTTGCTGATAAATAGTATACTTAGAATAGCTACACAATACTATTCGAAATCATTGAAAGTTAATACATTTTAGACTGAAATGACTCACCGGCATCTTTAATCCATTCATCATAAAGTAGTACAGCCTTTGATGTCAGATTGCTAAAGGCCATTTTCACTTGATTAAGATTTTATGATGCTGCCTGCAGGAAAACAGAACAAAACAGAAATATGGATTTCTGTAATTAATGAAAAAAAAGATGAATAAAGTGTTTTGGGAAAGATTTTCAGGAAGCAGAATGGAAAAAAACATGGAGAAGGTTAACAGCGCACTGCATGTGAAATACAGACCAGGGAGCGGTAGCTGACCACATCGCACTATGCTTGGGGCTAATTTACAGCCGAGTTGGTATGCGCAACAATATGATTTTGTAATCTCTACATGCCAGACAAGGTGCTTCCATACCATAAAACGTTATCTCAAGAAACCACGCTGTGGTTAACCGTTACAATTAAAGGAAAAATATAAATAAAGGGCAGCTGCTTAAATCCATTTTTATTACCATCTCCATTTAAAGTTCAATTCACTGATATGAGAAAAAGTTCAGCTTTGCAACATTTGCTGTTATTACTGAGAAGTTTAATTTTCTATCTAAGAAGTATTTGTAAGGTAGGAGGGCAGGAGGAAAGATGTTAGTATGTCTGCATGCTCCTTTTAAGTACAATAATTAGTCATGCTATAATCAGTATGCAAATTACACTCTGATGAATCAACTGTTTCCACACCAGGACTGTGAAGTGTCGCAGTACTACTGATATCAGTAACTCACAAAAATTATCCAGCACATATAGTTTGCAAGCAACACCGCCTGCATATGTAAAGCAAAGAAATAAGCTTCTGTGCATACTGATATTTGCTACAAAATCAAATACTCATTAGCCCTCCCCTTATCTCATTCCCCCAGAAAATACTTATATATATATATATATATATATATATATACACACACACACACACACACACACACATATAGATAGATAGATAGATAGATCCAAACGGTGCCTCTCCTATTCCCATTTCAGTGTGTCACTTAGCCATGTGATTTCTCTCAATACATCTGTGCAACCTTCACACACGATTTGCCTTCGCTGGCCTTGCAGGCAGTGGTGCCTGTTGCCAAGCAGCCCCTTTCCTCCGGCCTCCATCCCTCCCGCCTCCGCCGGGCCGCGCCAGCTGCAGCTCGCCAGCCTCTTCCGCGCTCCCAGTGGCCATGCCGCGCTCCCTGCTCTCTCCAGCGACTCCTCATTTGTCCTCCCTTTAACAATCCTGCATAATAATGTCACTCGTCTCCCTTCTAAATCTATCTCCTGCTCACTCCCATTGCACAAGGGTTTTTAGGCACCTCGAGGTACACCACACACACCCTTCATCACAAGGCACAGCACCACCAGCAAGCCTGCCTCCGTTAGAGTCCCTCCCACCTACCTCTCCCCAGGTCCCATTTTGCTAACCACTTCTTTTCCCACTTATTCTTCCAGGTTATGTGTCTGTGTCTGTGTATCTGAAACCGCCATCCCTTTCTTGTTCAGAAAATGCTCCCTCTGCAAATCTTTAAAGTTCACATCTTCCAGAAATACCATGCTCCAGCACCAGCATTTCCCAAGTCAATGTCACCACCTTTGTGCTGACCATTTTCAGACACATACTCTGTACTACCTTGACTTAGCACCATACAAATTTAAAGAGCTACATGAAGTATCTTGAGTCCAAAAGAACAAAGAGGTGATGAGTTTCTCATTTCATCATAGCCACCATATTTAAGATATAACGTTATAATTCTTGCACTTTACAGACTAAAAACTATTTTTGTGGATGCCAGAAAAGTGAATATTGACCCAACAAGCCTATCATCCTTCACAAAACAAGATACATCTTTCTTTTCTTTTTCTTCTATTTTCTATATTAAAATATCTTTTTCTCTCTCATCATTTTTCTTAAAATTAAGATATATTTTTATGGTAAAAGTAATATATTGAGCTAACAAACATTTTTCATAAATGCAAACTTACTCCCCACTGCTCAGAGGAAAAACAGATACAGCAACTAAAAAGCAGAGGACTGTCCCATGATCCCTCACACAGCCTGCTAACTGTAATGCTAACTTCACAGAAGTAGTATTCTGTTATTACACTGAGCTGAACTTTAAAGTTAAGTCAGTCTCTCCACCACATAACCCTGGATACAGGGGACTGCTGAGACAATTCTGAACATTCACCAAAGGTCAAAAGCTTTACTGGAAGCCATCAAGGTATTTCTGATTTAAATATGTAAGTGCAGAACAGTCAATTTCTACTTACATAAATTAATCTGCTTACTCCAAACTAGTGACCATGTCATTCCAATAGAGTAAATATGGCTCAGACATGCGGGCACTGTAGTGTGTAGCATAACCTCCAATGTCAAGTGGATCAAAGACTCCTTTTTTATTCAAATGAAGTATAAATATCCCTTTTCACTTTTTTACAAATGTTTTCCAATCTACATAGCTTAGAGCACAACAATACATTAGGAACTAGACTTCTTTAGAGATTTCAGCTTCATCTATTATCATTTTTTTATTCAGTGGTGCCTTGCTCCACCCATTTCACATTGAACTGGTCCAAAGGCATTTGCTGTAATCGATAAACCATTTTCTGCACATTCCTGAGCTCTAGCTGTGCCCAGAAGTCTGCAGTAACTGCATTTATTCCCAGTTGTAATGTACACACACGCACAATCACGCCCGAGTTCAATGAGCCTGTGCAGGCACACTCATTTTATCACAGACCAACAAGAAAAGTCCATGTTCATTCTGACCAACTCCAACCTGCAACATCTGCTGCAAAGGGCATTCATGTGTTATAAAACTCTACGGCTAAAAAGGTGTTGGCAAAATCAGGACAAGTGGGAGACGTCCGCTGCCTTTCTAGAGAAGATTTCAGTGATGCTCTTCTTTTTGGCAATAGCAATCACACAAGAGAAAAGGATTCTATGGCCAGCGGTAAATTTTAAACACTCCACCATCTTGCTTCATAAGCCAAGCTGTGGATGATATCAAATGTAAAGCCTACGCTGTCTTGAACACCTAGTAACTTCAGAGTGTCTGATGAAAACTACAGCAACGCAGCTGCAAGTGACTGAGTGATGCATGGTGGAGGGAAGGGAATAAAAATCTGTTTTATGAATATTTTATTAAAATAGTTAGATCGATTACATTATCCTTCAAATCCAATATTCTTCCTATTTCAGTCTCATGAGTCTAGGAAGAGACAAGGCACAGCAAGCAGAAGATACATGGTTCAGCAGTATGGCAAACAGCTACAATGGTATTCTGCCAAAAGCTACAGACACCTCATGCACAGCATGGCTCAATGTTCCAATAAAATTATATTCACTGAATACAAATAACCACATTATATTTAATCAGCACTTCAATAAAACAATAGTTTAATAACTTCACTGCACACTCAAATCTTCCTGCTCACATCCTGACAAAGACATTACTGCAATTCAGGCTGGCTAGCTCAACTTGCTGACCAAACCCTAGGTTAAATCAATAACTTACTACTTCAAAATATGCTCTCAGAAATCCAGAAAATTCTGGTGTGGTTGCTGGCTCAAAATGTGGCTGCCATTTATTGCAGGTTTGGGGGAGGAGCTGGTCCGACTTTTCCTCCCTCTCATGGCACAACCTTCCCTCATCCTGACAAAGCAAGCTGACAAATATGTAATTCTTCACATTTATCCTCTTACCTCGTCAATACCACTTTAATTTTGTATTCGGAGTCAGACAAATGTGCGGTCTGTGTTTGAATAGCGACTCTTACACCTGCTCGCCGTTGTGGCCAAAAGTAAGCTTTCCACCTGGAACCAGACCGTTGGCAACAGGGAGCTGCCGCTGCGGGTGGAGGCGCAGCAGGGGCAAGCAGCCCTCTGCCCCTTCGGCCGGGGAGGCACCGACCCCGCTCCTGGCCCCGGCCCTGGTCAGCACTGCCAGTTCGGCTCCCTTTAAAACGTTTCACGAGCACTAATAGAGCAGGGGCGCTCTGCCTGCAAGGCTCGTTTGCGTTCACAAGCGAGGCAGCCGGACAGGACTCCGGAGCAGCGGGTAAGCCTCCGAAATGTCTGCAGTTCAGCTACTGTCCCTGGGAGAAGGATGCACCAGGCAGAGAGCAGCCACCCCAGCTCAGCCCCAACACACAAGATACATTGACGAACTGATAAATTGCTCTGCATCTGAAAGTAAGTGTAGTATAATAAATTAAACTAATTATTCTAAGAGCAGGCATAATGCCTGCAAGAAAGAGACTGCTCTTCAAAGGTTTTTTACAGCTGAAAGGTTGATTTCAAATCAACTTTTGTATATAGCACTGCTGCTTTACTTTCAATATGCTTTACAACTCTGCTCACTAAATTTAGCTAGCTATCTAATTTGCCTTTATAAGGGAAGTATTCCACTTCTGTGAAGGATTGTTTGCATTACAGTAGGTTTTTAGGATTTTGTGTTTGTTAACTACCTAGAAATAGGGTTAAGAGCAGCATGGAAGCTATTTTGTGTTATCATGTTCCACTTCTTTGACAGACTTAAAATTCTTATGAATAAAGGAAAAATATGATCAAGGCCTCTTATTTTTTTAAATAAAAGAGTAAAAGAACCCCCCCCACACACACACACAAGACAAACAACTAGCTGACGCTTCAGCAGCAACCAAACCATTTTTGAAAGACTGCTTTTTCACCATACAACCATGTTGCTAAGAAGCAACCTGATAATGCTTTGCCCATAACACAATCCTCCATAGTGCTTGGCAGTTTGATTCTATAGAACTTATCCGTATAAATACGAGATTGGAAATATCTGGCCTGAAGGGACAGACTGGGGGCAAACCAAGAAAGCCATTAGTTAAATACAAAGCCTTAGTTCTTTATGCTGCAAACTCATCTTCACTTTAAGCATCTATATAGCCACAATTAAGTTGGATAATATATATTTAGTTTACACACTTGCAACATACAGAATCAACACTTTACTTTCCAGTGTTCCACTTTCTGCTTATAACAAGATTACAAAATGCAAATAAAATACCCCAGCAGTAAGAAATTTTCTTTTAAAAATAAGAGTGTCCAGAATGCAACAAACCCTCCCAAAATGATAGAAGTCAGACTGGTAGACTAATTTTCTAAATGAGGTTATTTTAAATGATGTATCAGAAGTGATTGACCTCAATTTAAAAAAAAGTCCAACTATTTAAGTTCAGTCTGTGTAGTTTGAAAAGTTCTAAAGCACATATATGCAGCCCTCCCAAACACATGCATTCAGAAAACAAGCACTGAAATCACCTCACAAAAACATACACAACGTACTCAGCTCTTGGGGGAGAAAGGATTTTTTTTTATTTTAAAGATATCAATAGAAGTAATACTGCACATCTAGGTTCAAGCAAGCTGTACTAACACTATTTCTGAAGACAACTCTAAACAAATGTGTCTTCATCATTATAAAAACTGGGGTCTAAATGAGCCAACTGATGGATAAGGCCACGTGAAAAGAGCAAAGTAGTTTGCTGGCCTCTGGTTTCCCGCGGCTCAGCAGACAGCTGACGCAGCTGCCCCCTAACTGCAGCTGAGTCAAGGCACGCAGCTTTGCAGAACCAATTTCAAGTCTGATCATTACCTTCACAGGAAAGGCAAACATGGACAGTAAGACCATTTATACCAGCAAACAGTGTGCATTTTTTTCCTCAACCAAAAAAGCCACAAATACCACAGCAAACCACGTGAAGACAGCCGCCTTGTGACGAGATGTAGGTACTAAGTTGTTGCAAGTGCTCAAATTCTGTTAGTACACAAAGGCTATTAGTGATCCTCGTAATGGGAATTACTGGTATGCCTCAAACATTCTTCTTTAGGAGAACAATCAGTTTCTCACATTCCTTTGCCTAACCCACATGAAAGATATTTGCCATTCTTCAGGCTATCTATTCCCCCTACATAGAGTTTTTAAATATTAAAGGAGATACCAAGATTTGCTTTTAAACAGCAATTTTATAACAGAAGTTTTAGCACCAACAGCCACTAAGCAGAAAACAAGTGAACAAAAGAAGCCTAACAGAACCGAGCAAAATGAGACAATCTCGCCGAGGATCTAATGCAAGTTTTGCTGTTCCAGAAACCAACCTCCAAAGCTCCATGGTCACTCATGTTAAGAATTTACACTAGAGAGCAAAGCAAATAATTCGCAAGATGGATAAGCTATTTTTACAGGTATCTTTTAGCAAAAGACAGGAAAATACAAAAGTAATGCACAAACTTCCACCAGGATAATTTCCACTTGCAGCAGATGCCAAAAGCAAAGGTTCAGGCACGTACGCAGGTCAAGGCCCCGAGCTGGCAGTCCAGTAATGATGGGGGACCCTCTGTCCCTCAGATCCCACAGACAGACAGCGAAAGCCTATAGAAAGCATTGCCCCAGGCAGGTCTGATTTCAAAATGATAGCTTAGGAAATAAGAGTAATACTGACTTATGTATTCAGGCACAATTATGTAGTATTTCAGAATCGCTCCATATGCTATTGTAATTCTGCTCTCAGAGTTCACAGGGCAGCAAAACCAGAACATTTCACAGATCATATCTTTAGCTTTACCTGGGAAATATTAGCTCTGCCTTTCCTATTTCCCAAGGTTGTGTGGTTATACAATCACACTTATTCCAACTACATTACTCCTTTATACCACACGGCAAACAAATACAAACTGCCTATTACATTAGATTGGTTACTCACCTATATTCTGCAACAAAGTTTTAAGCTTTGGTTGGGTGTCAACTATTGTTACTGATTTCCCAGAGAGGAGCTTCTATTACCTCCCCAACCCTTTATGCCTTCTCTCAACCACACAACCCATTTTTGGAAAGATTCATCTTACAGCCAAGCTGGCTACTTCCTGCTTAACAATAGGAGGTCTTCTCTTTCTTCTTAATCTGACTCATACACACTGCTCCTGTTAGATGACAGTTCTGCCTAAGTGGGGTACAGAAAGTATGCAAGGCAGTTCTGTAATGGAGGTCTTCTGAGAAATTCCCAAGTTTCAAGAGATGTATTAGTTGCTACCTTGATTAAAATTCAGACTTTGTCTTTGAAGGATGATCCTTTTTTAAAAAAGAGATCTTAATTCATTACAGTGCATCAACTATTTCTCCATGTATATTTTGCATTAGACATTGGAGAGGGAATAGCAAGTTTCACAATGAGTGCAAGTTCTTTTAATTAAAAAAAAAAGACAAAAAAACCAAAAACCTCTAAAGGTATGAAAGAGATTTAGAAACTGTTTCAGAGTGTCTACTTGTAAAATCCACCTTTGGCAATATTCAGTAAGAGACCAGACAGTTACCTTGTATAATTACCTTTATAGAATTATATACACAGTACCTCTTTATTTAATGCTTTGCTTTTTAAGCTAGCATCAAATCTGTTGTTTACCTACATGAATAAAGCATTCTGTAAGCAGCAGAACTAGTGAAAATACATTTCATTTCAATCACACTTCCCACTGGTTTTCTGCCAGCCTAATGGATTTTCCATTCTGATGCCGCCTAAAATAAAGACCAATTCATGTTTCTTTCCACACCTGCCTATAAATTCAACTGCTAAAAGATCTGATACTGGAGACTTCACAGCAAGGCTGAGCAGTGGTAACAGGCACAGAAAAGCTCCTTCATCTGGGAGCTGTTTCAGGTCCTTCACGCGCAGCAGACGCGGCACCGCTGTGCTCGGCTCAACGAACACAGAACGGCGGGAGCCATCTCCCCATCGCCTTATACCACCCAACCACTGCGACGGCTGAAAGGGGGAACCCCCCAACCGTGGAGTCCCACAGCACAACATGACAGACTGGTCTGGTCCTCAGGCAGCTGCAGGACAAGCCCCAGCAGCTCACTGACCCAACTGAAATCTGAATCTTTCAGGGAAAGGTTATTTTTCAGTCAGATCAGTGGGTGCAGCTGAAAGAGCTCACGCAAGGGAAATGGGGAGAGCACAGCACCCGGGATGTGCAGGAAGGGAGCAAGGAGGGAGCAGCAGCTCAGCCACAGATGAGTTCAAGCTGATGGTGAAACACAGGGATCATCAAGTCCAGTCCTGCACACTCATGGACAACCGTGCACGAGAGCTTTAGACAGAAGTGCGCACACTGCACCTCACCAGGTCATCGCTCTGTCCATCAAGTCATCGCTCTGTTCATCACAAGCCACAAGGGCATTCACAACACCAGAACTGAAGCCACAGAAATTACATTGTGCTACAATAAGGCAGTGAGGGATATGGCATCACTAATATCTTAAATTACCTGCCGTCACAATGATGTAAGTGCAAGTGAACCTAGGCACTAATGTCCCACATGACCTAGAAAGGCACATCAAGTCCAAACAGTCCCTGAGGGCACAGCTGGGATGCAAGTCTGAACAGGATTATCAGTTTCACTCAAGTACAAGAAAAAAACATCAGGCAGGCCCCTGAAAGGGTTCCCAGTTTCACTGGGAAAATAAACACCCTGCACATTAGCACATCTTCTCCAGTTTTCTCTCCCCACATTTCCAGTGTTTCAGGGAAAGGCAAAAACATAAACGAGTTGTGGGAAAGGCTGCTAGAATTTTAACTTGCTGTCAGCGCTTCCCCACCTTAGCTAGAAACGCTTTCGCTGAGGATGCTCGCGTGTCAGTCGTCCTACAGACCACTAATCTACCCGTCGCCTCCTCGGGGCCGAGAGCCGCCCCGGCAACCCGTACACCAGACGCCGCCACTGCTGCCGCCCCAGCGCAAGCCTCGCGCTCGGCGCTCCGATCCCACTCCCGTTCCGCGACGCTGGCTCCCAAAGCCGCCTACTCCTGCCTGCGCGGCGAGCCCGGTGACACACGCCACATGACTACTTCTGCTTAGAAGTCAAAATAAGGTTTAATTTCACCTATGATGTCATTATTCTTATTACTCCAACCTCCTTTCCATTAGATAATAGTACATCATGATCCTTATTAAAAACCTTGGTGAAGTATTAATTTTGTATTTCGGCCATATCTGACTCAGGTTAATCTCTTCCTCATCCAAAGGGTTTAATAGTGTCTCTTTTTCATCCTTGCTAATTATATGACCAGAAAACTTTCTGCAATGTTTTAATTTTTCTCCCAGACCTGATCAGCTAAGCTTTGGGCCACTTCAACTAGGCTTTCACAAAATGAGAACTGAGAGCTAGTAATGCAATCTCATGTTTTCAGATGCACAAAAAATGGTGCTAACACCCACATCCAATGCTCCCCATTCATTCTGCAAGTCAGTATGAAGAGCTTATACCCATTCTGTTTTTTTCCCCTACAGTAGCAATAGTTATGATACATAGATAAGAACAATTGATATCTGTAGTATTTCCAAAGTGCATGTACACTGTTAGTAACCAAAGCAGAATATAAAACTCCATACTGACCTAGAGGGGTAGGGAGTGGTATTCAAGCTGCACTACAAATATAGCATGCTCTGTTTTTTAACCTGAATTTGTGCCATTAACTTTTTTATTAGAAATAATATACTTCCTATGTTTTACAAACAATTTACAGATAAGCTCTAAAAAGATGCAGGTGGTGGAAGTGCTGACTAAATACTTAGAACGAAAGTGACCAAAGATCTCTGAAGGGACCAAAAGTTAGCATTTTTGAAGACTAAGAACAAATGGGCTTTGTGGAGGCACCCATGAAATAAGATTAAGGATACCAAATTTCTTCTTATGCAGCGATGAAAATTACTTGTTTTGAATACACAGCGTAGCTATTTAAATGTTAAATGGTAAGACACTTTTCAACTTTTCTACCATTTCTCCTTTCAGAGAGAAACATCTGGAACACACATGAGAGCACCCTTGTGTCAGTTCTCACGACCACCTTCACATACCCTGACCACGGGCAGGCCACAAGCAGGTTCAGCTAATGTTGCCAAGATTTGTGTTCAGTCTAAAACTCTCCACACCTCTTCTCTGTTATATGTTTACACAAAGTCTGTATCATTCTTGTACTTCCAGGCAGGATGGCTTAGAATTGACTCTAGTTATGAGCACTATTGCTTGTAACCTACCTGCCTGATGGAAGTGTATGATGTGAAAACACGAAAAGGGACATGAGTGAGTCCCCCTTCTTCAGCTGCAAGCTGAGCTACTACGTTGGCTCAGTCACATAATCTATCCTCATTGACCATTAATGAGAGATTTGCACATGAGAATCTCATGCATCAAATTAATTACAACAGAAACAGTTTGTTACCAAGAGCTGGTAAAGAAAATCTCAGTTTGTCTTTACCCTTCATTTAACAGAACAATTAAATAAATCATTGTTAAATAGTCACTACTGGAGGGACTCAGTTCAACTCCTTGGAAGCTGAACAAGAAGAGAGATGCAGAATGAGACCTCAACTTTCAGAGGAAACACCTTAAAACAAATGAAAATAAGATTTGTTACACAGGTAACAGCTTCCTAATCTGCCTAATACCAACAGAAAAAGCAGACAAGACTTCCAATTTTCAAAGACATCTTGTTACCAAATATTCAATGCCAATGTATCTGTGGGTATTCAGCACTGGAGAAAATTAAATACAGGAATAAAAATAAAATAAAAATCAAACCATAAATTTCTACCTGTGATAGACAGAGAAGGGGAGATGGTGCTGTCCTTGTAATACCAAAATACAGCAGAAAGGTGTTTCACAGGAAGGGGAGAGAAAAAAAAATTGTTACCTTAAAAACACAATATTCACCCTAAAAAAAGAAGAGGTGAGCAAGCAAAGTGAAAAATTTTTACCAATACCAATGGAACAAGCATTTTTCTATGTCTGCTTTTCTAACATCCTGCCTACAGCACGCACTCAACCCAGCTGCTGTCACTACAGATAACACGATGCAAAGCTAATGCCAGTTTATGGCACTTCACAGCACCAGCTGGAGTCTTGCTGGGTTCAGAACATGGGTAAGTAGTAGCACTGATAACACCTGTGCAGAGCTGCAACGCAGTATTTTGTTCAGTCTTTAATGCAGCAATTTACAAAAGCAGAACTGCCCCCACACCACTGTCATGCTGGCTTGGGCTGATTTCTCTTCCCGTTGTTTCCCACCACCTGCACTTGTTCAACCTACCCACCCCTCCGGGTCCTAAGCAGATACCTCAGCTGAGCAGCAAAATAACATGTTCTCTCTGCTCTGATTTTGCTCACACTGCATTAGGTGGGTACACATACACGCACGAATTTTAAGTAAGGCTGACCTAGAACTGTTCATGACAGCCCTCCTCCCCCTTTTTCTAAGCTGCCACGCAGCGTAGCAGACGTTGTTGAGCACGGTCACTGTGAGGAACGGCATCCCCTAGGAGACTCTTCCAAAAGAAAGCTGGAAGCAGCTGCGCAGGCACATCCGCACCGCACAGCAGTGAACCTTGGGAAGTGCAACACCGGCAGTGACTGCTCAACAGTGAGAGATGACGGCAGGACTTTAGGGTGACAGAGGCCATTTTAAAGGAAATTGCGCTAAGCATGTTTGCAAACTGAAGTACCAGAACACCGCTTCTGCAAGACAAAGTTCGCTCACATAATCATAAAAAACCCCCGCTGCTTAAAAGTTCAGTATTGGCAAATCAGCTCCTGTTGTGAATGTGCTTTGTGAAGTGTTCCAGGAAGCTACCGCACTGCAACATCCTGAGCCTTTCCAGTCCAGAGGTGGGAAGTCATAGAAGTGCAGTTGGAGGCCCCAAATCATTGAGGGATGTGCAATGAGATACAAAGGCATGGGCTTTTTTGTTTAAAATCAACAGCCTGAGATAGATCTTCACCATGATGAAAGGTCTAGTTAATTACTGCAAAACATTCACTAATATTAGTGTCAGGCAAATCATGAAGTTACATTACGCCAGCGCCTGGAGACTTGGGTCTCAGCCAGCACGAGTAAGAGCAGGCCGGCTTTCTGGAGCAGCAGGAATACGAAAAGAGTTCTAATTTCTCCTAACAGCCTGCGAGATCCGGTTTTCCTCCTGCATCCCAAAGAGGATCTCCACTTGGAAAAAGAGAAAGAATTGGTTTATACTTAACTGGAGTTACTGAAAAAGTGAAATATAGTTTCAGAAATTGAAGTGAGGTGGAAATGCCTTGCAAAAAAAGCCAGATGTTTCCCAGCAAATGCATGTTGTGTTCTGTACTCAAGAGAGGAACCATGGAGGGTGGACAGAGGGCAAAGAGACATCTGAACTCTAGGGACAGCTGGAGAAAGCAACCCTGGGGAATGATCCTGTCATCAAAAAGGACACTGTCAAGATTGCATTGTGCTTATACTTTGAGCCCAAGGATGAATACAGGCAAATTAGTATACGATAAACTCCCATTCAATTCTGTTTGAAATTTGAGTAAGCTTCTGGGTACCACCAAAGCTCTCTTGGATGCTGCCTCTGCACAGTTGGTATCTTTCTACAGCACCTTTCCCTTCGGAGGCGACTGTATCCCTTGCAGGGCAATCCAGCTACACAGGTTGGGCACAGGGTAAGAACACAAAACATGGTGCAACTTTGCTTTGACTCAGTATTCAGAGCAATTCCAAAAATGCTTTTCTCCATTCGCTCTCTCTCTGTCTTGTAAATGTCTGTCATTAGCTTACCCTTCTCCATGGGACTAGCAGCTGCCCTGCAAAGGATTACAGAGGTGTTGGACTTCCAAAGGGCATCCTGTGAAAGCACTGGGGATCAGGGCTCAATCAACAGGACAGAACAGGGCCATTCATAGCTGCCTGCGAACACCAGAACGAGAAAGGAAACATCCAAACAAGGTGACTCGGTGCAGCAGAAGGCCTTCACAGACAACACGGAGGTCACTCCAAGGGCGAAGCAATGCTGTGAGGCAGTCATCAGAAGATAACCTAACCACTAGAAACGATTCCACCTCAAAAGCTTACATGAGAGCAAAACTCTCCATGAGCTAAAAAAGTTAACTGACTTGATTAGCAAAAGCATCTTAAAACTTTTTTTAAACTAGATTTGTTATACACGTTCAAATTTAAAACAATTTCTGTTCCTCGTTCAATTTCCCAGCAGTCAACATGCAGTGGTTTGCATAACAAAATGAAAAGTAGAGATACTATGGGTAAAATATAAGTGACGTGACACAGCTTTGAAGGTTTATTTCTATTCCAAATCTAGTTACCTAGATCTTAGTTCCCTTGCTAACAGGAATTTAAAAAACAAATCCTTCAGTATTTTACACTTTCAGGAAGCTCAAGAACATTGTGTAAAGCAGCATTTTACAGGTTGTGAGTTCGTAACCCTGGGGTCTTTAGACTTAGCTTAAAATATTGGATAATAACATAAGAACAGAATGAAATATGCTCCATTAACGTATAGGTTTAACACAGCTATGTTGTAAGGCACAACTCCACCTAGGAAAATCACTGAATATTTTCCATCTTGTATCGGTATCTTCCAGGGCCACAGTAGGAATGCAGTTTTTATCATCTTTCCAAGCACTCAGAGGCCACCCAGGACCACAAGACATCACCACAGATTAAAATAGATCAGTTCGGCTAGATAGCATACAGGAATGAACCTGGTACATCTGGCCATGTCGACTGCACTTATTTTTCCCTCTTTCTGATGCTGAAAGATTGCCAAATACAAATAGCTCAAAAAGTTCATCCCATCAACAAAGCGCATTAGGCAGTAGATGCACCACATCAGAATAACACAGGAGACAACGATACTTTCAGTGCAGAAGCTTGGCAAGAAGTGAAGCACTCAGCCTAAGGCTAATGTTCCTGTAAAACACCAGCATACAAGAAGCAGACAAGTGTCTAATAGTCTACTCAGCATACAACAGCAGGAAAGAAGAGGAATACTGGAATCCCTCCAGTACAAAGAAAGATTAAACTTATATATAACTATGCATTTCAGTTATCAAAAAAAGGTCTGACATAGCATTTTCACCCACAAGTTTCAGTGCTTCACAGAAGAGGTCAGAAAGAAAGGGCAATTTTTCCATCACCTAGAACAGCACAACAAATCTGTGAACGAAACCAAAGCCTTGGATGCCAGTCCACTACTCCAGTCATTACGCAGAACTACCAGATGGCACACTGCAGTCTGAGCCTAAAGCAACACTGCAGCCCTCATCGCCCAGGCGGTTTCTACGCAGGCATGGTAGTTTCTTTTGCACTGTTCGTATTCAAACTAGGGAATTCACTTTCACCCAGTCACCTCTTTCCACACACCTTATATAGCTGCAGGTTTGCCCAGCTGATGGTATCCAAAAAGCCTGCTGCTTTTTTACTGACTGGGATGGAGGACTAAGCCTCTTCCCACTGCTGCTACTGTCTCAACAGCTGACTCAAGGTCATATAATTTTGCCATCTGTAAAAACAGCTCCCTTCCTTAGCACAGGAGTCTCTCTAGATTCAATTAAGCATTGGCCAATGCTCTGGCACCTTGCATGAAGGCAACTAATGATGCGTGGAGTGCAGTGTAAATGGATTTATGAAAGCCGCTACAAAATAAAAGCAAAAGGGTCAAACTGCATAATTTCCACAGCTCTAGAAGCTTTTTTCCCTTCAATAATTTTAGAGGTAAGCAAAAGGGGTACCCAAGCTGTTCAGTTTTAAAGCGTAGTAGCAACCTCATTTCAATGGAGTAGGAAGAATGCAAAGATAAGTCGGAAGCCAGTGTTTTCCAACTCAAGTCCAGGAATCATTTTTCCTGAAACTTTCAGATAAACTCCTCTGCCTGATCAATGGACCATTTCAATTTATCAGAAGCAGTTTCAGGATAATTTGAAATTAAACTGGGAGATTATTCACCCCATAACATTTCAAACGCTCATTAAAAGGCTTTTGAATGGAGGCACAGAGAGCTCTAGCAGCTTATATCTTTTGCTCTTCCTCCTCCCAACTTCCGTTGTCCAAACTGTACAAGTTGTGTTCATGGTTAGAACATGAAAGGAGTGGATTTCCTGACCACCAGAGCCAGGCAATAAGCGATTAGCAAACTTCTCTTACAATTTCATTCCTTTTTCAGGTGAAAGGAAACTTGAGCAGACTCCTCTTTAACAACTTCACTTAATACAAAATAACAGGTGATACAGAAACAACGTTATTGGGACAACAATATCCATTCAAGTGATCTAAGGTAACATCTATAACAACATTCCCTGGAACATTACTCAAAAGAAGTTCTGTGAAAGGTTTAATTTTGAAGTTGACAGTGAATGCCTAGTTTACTACATTAGCCTCTTGGCTTTTATATGCAGTTCCTGCTATATATCTCAGTCACAAGAGATAAGGGTGGACAGGCCACTTCCAAAATGCATTACAATAATTTCATTAAGCTTGTCAGATCCATTCTGTACATTTAAAAGTCTTGAAAATGAAGCTTTTATTTTAGTACTGAAGAGACAAGCCACAGAACTCTGACTATAAAAGTGATTAGAGAATCTAATTTAATCCAAATATTTCCAACTACATATCTAAGCAAATAAAAAAAGGAATTACAATGGATGTCATAAATGTAAATACTGCAGAATACATTAAAGTATTCAGTTGAAATATATTTAAGTTTAGGCAATTTTCACCTTTACAGGAGAAGACAAGATTATCAGCTATAATTCCTCTGAATAAATGATGGACATTTCCATGTTGCCCATCCCTATCTATTCATAAAAACACATAGTAAATAAGTATCATGATATTTGCTTAACAGAATAAATGAGCATGACCTATAACCCTGAATACTCTTGATGCTTCAGCCAATCCCTTGTATTTTAAAAAATGCACTTTATCAAAAGGAAACAAAAGAAAGCATTGGCTGTAAAGGCCTTACACAAAAATCCAATTTAAAACATTTTAAAAATACTGTATTTCAAAACCTGATTAAGCAGAGAGAGTTTTTCATCAAAAAGATCTCTTCTCTTCCACCAGTGACAACAGCTCTAACACAAGAAGTTTCTCTTTCTTGGTTACCTTGCACTCTTCCCAGGTACAAATCACAAAACATTAGTTTCAACCACTTATAACAGTTTCCAGTATTTCTTCTTTCTAACTGATAAGGCAAAACCCAATCAAAAAACATTTGTCAGCTCAACCAACTTTCCTGAAAGAAAGGGAATGGTACCAATGTGAAACGTATCCATACTTTAAAAGCGTGCAGAGAAGCACTGAATCAGGTTATTGTGGCTTTGCTTTAAGCTGTTTCGGGATTGATCATACAATGCAAATTATTTCCAAATCAACAAACTGATCTTTGTGTTTCAGACTCCAGCATGAATTGTTCCCTTCTTTTGTTAGAAGACAAAGAATAAAAGGAGCAAAGTTATTCCTAGTGGGCTGTTTGTTTTTTTTTTTGTTTTTTTTTTTTAATCTCAGTCATACCCACAAACCTAGAGTACAGTAATTACAATATTGGCATTCTCTTGAATTCCAGTCCAGGAGATGCCTAGGGGAACTTCTAAACTCTTTGCACTGCACATACAATTTGTCAGTGTGTGTTTCATGGTGCATCATATGGAATTAGGTTCATATTCACACACATTTTGTTGAAGTACTGCCTTAAAAAAAAAAAAAAGAAAAGAAAAAAAGGAAAAAGGCTTTGAACAGAGGCTCCAGGCACAGGGCCCAGTGTGCAGGCACCGTATCATTATAAAAGATAATCCAAACTGCAAAGAATTCACAATGCAATTAAACATTCAGAGGCAATGTGTCCGGATTCATAAAGCTGCTACAAGAGGCTTCTCTCAAATACTGACGGTTCAAGGAGACCAAGTCTGACAGTTCATAGGCTAAGTTTGTAATTTTAGGAGCACTTTGACTGGTACCAATGTCATCTTAATCCACCCCTATACCCATTACTCATTCTTGCTCCCACGTCATCCTTCACTTGTGCTGGAACAACTGCTTTTCTGGCTGCATAATAAAACTGACTGGGACACAGACCACGGGCAGGGGGGACAACCCCACAGAAAACAGAGGGCATTTTTAAACCAGATCTGTTCCTCAATGCAGCCCAGCACTGGCCTACACCAAGGGTTATGCCAGCATAACAGAAAAAGCAGCACAAGGGCGTAAGTATGTAAGATAAACAAAATGCTGGTGAAACTACAACGTAATTACGCTAAGTCGGTATCATTAGCTGAGTGGAGATAAGTGTTCATTACTTTTACTTTGATGAGTAATACGGCCCTGACACAATTAAGAGGGGCAGTATGAATTCCTTTGCTCCTGGTAAATGATTATGATGATTCATAGAGTTTATTTATTAACACCTGAACATCTCCTGCTTGTGACATCTGTGCCACTCCACGGCTGGAACCCAGGGCTTATTTTGGGCTGGATAGGCTTTAGGAACGGAAGTTTATAAGAGTAACACTAGTTTTGTGTGCTGCCTCAGGATTTCAAGGAAGGAAAAAATCCTACTGAAATTCAGTTCCTCTGATTCTCTTCTATTATCAAGATAACAACCAAGACACGGTTTACACCTATAATGCTCTAAACTGTGCATTCTTCTCATATTACTTAATTTATGAGCTGCATATAGATCTTTTCTAGTCAACATCATAAGTAAAAATACACATTTCTTGTAACGTCATAATCAGGCAGAACATAAGTAGGAAAATACATGAGGCAAAAAATATCAAAAAAAAGAGCTATACTTACGTCAACAAGCACACAGAAAGCATTTTACTACATCAAACATGGTTTTAGTGTATATTAAAAAAAAAAAAGCCTCACCTTTTCTGGTCAGAAGTCAACATTAAACACTGAAACCAAAGACAGGTGATAAAGCAAAGAGACATCTGAGTTGCTGTAGTGCCTCTGATCAGGGTGGAAACTTTCAGATTTAATATCAGCTGAAATAATTTCTATTACTTTTTGGATTTCATCTAAGTATCAGAAAAATAGAAAGATTCTGAACTGCTACATCACTTGATACTTTTCAAAGCTTCTTGTGGTCTGTTATCATGTATTCAGTTTACAAAAAATAAAAATGTATCGCATGACCTGCTTTGGCTTTTATTTTCTTGCCCTGTAAAGCAGCTGCATTTAAAAAGAACAATCAGGCATAAAAAATTATTTTGTTAATGGTAGGTTTTTATTCTAATAATCCAATATTTTCAAGTAGTAAAAGGTCTACTCTTCACTACTGATGCTGTGTTTGCCTTCTGCAGCTGCAGTGCTCAGCCCGGGGGCAGGATGCTGGTCCATCCGTTCCACTTTGCCATTCTCCCCCCAGACCAGGCACGAGAGCTGCTCTCCAGCACTCGAGAACCATGGAGAGTAACTGCCCAGCTTTTAATGTAATTTCTTCTTTAAATGAGCAGAAAGCTCTTAAAATTAAATCTAAAACAACTGCAAAGCTTTTGTGGTACGCTTTAAATCTTTTTTATGGCAATAATCATTCTTAGCCGTCCCCGCTCGAGTTTCCCTGTGCTTCGCTTCTGCCCTTTAGGTTGCACAGGCAGCTTCCAAGTACAGATCAGCCTCCTCTCAAATAGTCAGGAAGGCCTACCAGAAATTCAGCTGCTGTTTGAAGCATCTATAAATTGCAATAGAGAAAAATGTTATCGAACTTGACAGTTCTCAAACTTTAGATGCTCTCGGGCAATGAGAAAAATGAACAAAATGCACCTGTGCTATTCTGCTGTAACTTAAGGTAAGAAAAGAAGAAGAGTGAAAAGCTGCTCTGATGGACAAAGGAATAGCAAGAGGAATGGAGGAATAGTATTTCTTCCTTTTCAGCTACACAGGATTAGGGAAGTAACTTCAAACTTCAGACACCCACTAGCCTGAAACCAAGTTAAGCCATAAAATGATTCTTACAAACAGCGACACCACTGAAGGACGGCACCAGCTGAGCTGCTCACCCTTGCCTACCTGCCACAGCTCAGCAATTCAGATTTTACAAACAATCCCTACTGTAGCAAGCCAAAGCAAGTGAGATTAGTTCACCCCACCGTCTTGAGCTGAACTCTGTCATTTTGGCCGGAGCAGAGCAGGGAGCGCTCGCACGCCGAGCCGGGAGAACCGCGGGGGTGGCCGCCCCGGGCAGGACAGCAACGATGGGCACCAAGCGTCAGCGAGAGAAACCGTCTGAAGCGTGCAAAACTAGAGCCAAAAGAGGGCAAAGGCATAGGACTTCCCGAGTAGCCGACAAAGATTCAGGAAGGGATCCCGGCTCCCTTCCACTTCCTGTACCTGAACACGGCAGAGAAGTGACTTTCCTGCCGCTTCCCTCAGCCACACACACGCGCCCCCCCGCCGCGTCTGGCCGTGGGTTTGTTTATTCCTCCGCCTCATTCCACGTTTGCTAACAGCTCAAAGACAAACACGTAAGGAACCTGGCAGGGGCCGGCCCGTGGAACGGAGGAGATAAAATTTGAACCAGAAGTACTGAGCAGAAACAGATTCACAAGAAAGAGCAAGAGCATAAGGTGGGGGGAAAAAATTATCCCTGTTTATTGCAGCAGAGCGAAACAAAGCCAGGAAGAGAACGGCACCGAGAACGCCACGGAGCACAGCCAGCGGCAGCAGTCGACTTATGTCAGGACACAGAAACATACCTGATTAGTTCTTTTACTGGTGTGTAATTTGCTGAGAGATGTGCCACAGCATCCAGCTAATTTCATAACTAGTGAAGTCCTGTTTGACATGTCTTATTTGACTCATGCCATGGCATCTGTCCCAACACATTCCATGAATATTGCTTCCTGTACTACAACCTGCCTTACCGTCGCTGTAAATAAGTACTATTTAATAGAAAATTGATTGACACATTTCAGCCATAAAGCTGTGTTATTCCCCTGCACTTGCAAGAGAGGTGCTGACTCGGAGAACTTAGAAGCATGTTTGCCTTGGTTTTTATATCCTGCGTTTCTGTACTTACTTCAAGTAAACGTGTAAATAGAAATGTTCCCAGTCCAAAGAAAAGCATTTTCAGGGTACACCCACACTGCCTAATACAGTGTAAATAAACAACAAAGATATTGCTACCCAAGCCAGCTCTAAGCAAGCCAGACTGCGTTGTAGCCAGCATCCCGGATGCTGAGCAGCAGAATAAATTAGGCAGCGCCGAATTCCCAAGCTGTCAGCGCTGGCCTGCTACTGACAACCAGAAAAACTCGTTGAAACCGCTCCCACGTGGTAATCTCCAGCACAGACAGACACTCGGTTCTGGGAAGGATGGAGTTACAGCAAAATAAGGAAAGAGGGTACCACACAGAGCTGCGAGGTTTCTAATTTGTCCTAACAGCTTTAGGTAACTTGATTTCCTCTACAAGCAAGCAAAGAGGTCAGTAAGAGCTGGTCTGCAGCTTCACATACATCTTTTCAAGACAGACCCAGTCCTATTTCAGGGGCAGTAAGGCCTAAGATCCAGCTGGAATATCACAGCTCAAACAACCAGTATCAGATCCACGCTCACAAGGGACAAGTCCAAGAGCTGGGCTTGATACAGCCTTGCTGGCCACGTGCACCAGCGACCGTTCTTGTTGCCTCACCACACCGCCGTACCGATGTCGCGCCCGCCCAGCACACTAACGGCGGGAGAGCCGTCTCCCCTGAGGGGAAAGACGGCCGGCCCGGCAGAGCTGCCCCACTCGCGGCCAGCTAGACAGCCCCCGAGCAGACACCATCCCTCCAGCCGTACGTTTTCGTGCCACCTTCACCGCGTGAGCCACACCTCTCCCCGGCCGTCTCCAGCCGTAGCCCCCCGGAGGAAGAGGCCTCCATTTCCCACCAACTCTTCTCTCTTGCGCGTGGCAGGGGCAGAAGGCATTTTTTAGGGACAAAACCCTTGACGCAGCCCCCTGTGCCAGGCAGAGGCCTTCCGCACGTTTCACCTTTGCTGCCACTTGTTCTTCGAGACGGGGCGATGAGCCGAGCGCGCACGAGTCCGCGGGGCGCAGCCGGGCGCTTGGGGCACCGGCGCCGCGAGCACAAGCCGGGGGGACGCGCGAGCCCCCGCGCAGACACGGAGGAGCCCGGGGCGGACGCGCCCCCCGCCGCCCCGCGCCCCCCGCCCCGCTCGGGCCGGCGCCGGGGCGCAGCCGCCCGCGGAGGGAAGGAGCGAGGGAGCGGCGGCAGGGAGCGGAGCGGAGCGGAGCGGAGCGGCCCCCCCGCGCCCCCGGAGCACTCACGCGGCAGCGGCGCGGCCCCACCTGTCCCCGCAGCCGCCGGACAGCAACTGCGCGGCGCCCCGGCCCGCCCGGCCGGGTGGCTGCCGGCCCGGCCCGGCCCGCCCCGCCCGGGCCCGGCCCCGGCGCCGGCCCCGGCGCCGCCCCCGCCGCGCTCACCCCGCGCAGGGGCGGGCGGCCCTGAGTCAGCGGCCCCGCCCGGCCCGGCCCCGCCGAGGGGGGCGGCCCGGCCCGGCCCGGCCCGGGTCCCGGCTCGCTCGGCTGCGCCCCCGGCTGCCGCGGGGCGTCGAAAGCGCAAGGAAGAAGAACTATTTTCCCCGAGCTGCGAGACTCGCGGCTGCGGTGCCCAAGCATTTCTCCCGGTGCCTGTAGGTCGCTGATCAGTGCTTTGCACAAGCACGGGGGACTGCAGAATTTCGGCTGGACTTCTTCACGCTGACGGATCAAGGACCAGCGAGGTTCACTGACGGCAAAGCTAGGAAGACTGATTTGTTGTTCTGAAAAAATAAAGTATTGAGCTAATTCTGACCAGTTGTGCTTTAGGTCCCCCTCTCACCCCAAAGAGATCGCAATATACGAACGTTCCCCTCCTTGGAACTACCTAGGATGAGGATAATTCCCCCTAAAGGACTCCCATATAGAGAAATATGGGGTACAGTGAAGGGTTGTGGTGAATTTCTGAAGCATAAGGAGGTGCTCCATTTTTCTGCGTCACTCGAGCCCATAGAAAGCCTTTGAGATGGCAAGCAAGGAGATAACAGCTTGAGTCAAAAGAGGAGGCAGAAATAAGGAGCACAGAGAGCATGTAAAGGCAAAAGTGAAGAAAAGAGGAAAACTCCTTTTATGAGCTGTGGGGAAAAGATAATAAGAAGATGGGTGAATGCAAACTGATGCTGTGAAATTAATACACAGTCAATGTGTAAGTGCAGAAGGGGTCTCTAAATTGGAGGGCAGCGAGAAGTTTGAAACCACAAGAAGCCTGAGACCACAAGACGCAGAACCAGCATAGAAAGCTTGTTATGAGAGTGAAAATACTACAAGGGGCTGAAAAACAGGTGATGGGACAGGGATGGAGAAACATAGGGATCCTACAGAAATTCATAACTGAGCAATTGATTAGGCTGGAGATTAGGAGATTAAGACCTGAAGCTTTTGGGTGTGCTTCATGCTCCTCTTGGAACTGTTAGGATTATGCTGAGTGAAGAAATCCTGGGGCTTTTAGGAGGACCTCTTAAAAAGATAACTGGGTTTGGCTAAAAGGGATATGTAGAAATATAACAGCCCATTGAGCAATACCATATGTCTCACCTGGGAAGGAAAAAACAAAACAGAACAACCACCCCCCACCACTTAATTTTCAAAAGTTGAAAACTTCTTTGATTCGTTGGTTCAAATTAATTTTTAAGACAACAGCCAAGAAAAACTACAAAGAGACCTTAAAAGCCAGCACATCCCTGCTCAGGCAGAGCCTTTGGAAGCCTTAGACTAATAAGTCTTGACTTGTCTTGAGGGCTGCAACTGCATGGCTCAACAAGCAACCAATATTCATCATGTGTTGTAATATCTGTTTTCCCATGCTTGATAGGACTGCCTTGGTTGCGACAAAATGGGACACCATGCTCCATAACAATAAAAATTAACTAGGTCACCTGTAGGCTTCAAAATGTAAGCCTGCTGTCATTCATGCAAAAAAAAACAACAATTAGCAGATACAAGCTAACAACCCTAACACATCTGATGCCAACAGTGTTAGCAACAGCTACTACTTGTCTCTTCAAACTAGAGCCTCATAAAGAGAATATATGGCCTCACCTTTGGCACACTTCAGGAGTAAAGGTAGTTATAACCATTGGACAAGTCTGTGAAGGCTGAGAGAAGACAGAAATAATGGTTTACCTGCTCATGGCAGGTAAATGATTAACATACAGTTATATGTAGCACAGCAAAGGCAGGACAAAGGAAGCAACTGTGCCCTGCACACACAAAAAAGCAGAGCAACACAAGGTAACAGGAGGTCAGAGACATTTAAATTTAGAAGTGAGAGGCAGTAGCAACTAGGCTTTCTCAGTGGTCAGCATGTGGAAGCTGCACATGAGAATTACCTTTGAGTTAAGTAGGCTTTTGAGCTCCATACATTCATGATCCAAGCGCGGGGCAGGAGGGAAATGGACATAGACACTGGAGACAGCTTTGTGGGTTTTATGAGACACTGAAGATTTGGCTCCACGTCTACACAGAGTTCAGACTTGTGCTTGCTGTGAATACTGCCAACCAATACTTTTCCTTATTTTGATGTCTTACTAGAATGAACATAGCTTAGATGCTACTCTTCTACTGACTAAAGGATTTTTAGGCTGTCATTTTGTTGATGAGATCCTGTTTTAAGAGCCTTTTAGAGATTAATATTCTCTAGAAATGCACAAAAGCCTGAATAGCAGAAGAATCGGAAGAAGTGCTCCTGTGGAGCGTATCAGCATGTTGGAAACTTGATGAAACAGTAACAGTTGTCAACATGCAAGGAAGTCATCCAAAGAACACCAACAGATATCTGCATACTAATCTTGAAGAGAAGTGCAGACATTAGCCAAACCTTTGCAAGCATTGCTTTCCTAGAGAACTGTTTTGCCTGTGTAGTGGTGTTCTCAGTCACAACAACCAAATGCGTCTTGAGGAGCAGACTGTTCCAAACGTCGTGTGAGCCGTAGCTGTAACAGTGCTGAGCTGTGCTCGGCAGCAGGATGAAGACAGAAAGGCTCTCCACGGCCCTTCTCATTTTCCAGCTGGAGTTACTTTCAGAGTTTGCTTACTGCTTATTGTGGGAGAAACTGCTTGTTCTACTAATCCTCGGAGCTGTAACACCCTACTTTGTTTAGCTCAGGTATTTCTGAACTTTCCTAAGCACAGGTCTGTTCTGGAGGGCCATGCATGGGTCTGGGTGTAAGACTCTAGATGATATTGCAGAAGCCATTTCTGAATGGCAAAGAAACTCCTCACGTGTGTATTGCTACTTTGGCTGTAGCACGGCATGTTAGGACGACACAGTCCTGCACACCTGCCTATAGGTGAGTTGTGCAAAGACACAATCTTTATGTGGGCTTATGCTACTAGTAACTGCACAAAAGTACACAGATATCACTGTCTCTGAAAGGCTTCTTTTTACTGTGAATCAACTGCAAGCTCCTGCAGTGTTGTCAAATCAGCTCTGTTTCAACGCTTAAATCTTTACCCACACGTTCAGCTAAAGTTTTGTCATTTGAACAACAGTGAATTTGATGAATTCTTGTAAGTGTGACAATATCTATTCAGATAGGTGGTTTATTTGAAGGGTTCCCTATCAGTACCAAAATTCCCTAACAAAATTTCCTAACAGTATCAAAATCATTAGGTCCTTACCATGAAAAACTGTTTTACTGTCATGCAACTGAGACTGGTGCTAAGCAAGAATGACGGAAGGTGCTCTAAATGGAAGGTAAAAAATGACAATGACAAAAGTAGAAGCAATAACCAAAAGTATGAAAAATGTCTTTGTGGGGATATTTAACAGAAGGAGTATCATGGTGTTACATGTTATACAAATATTATCTATAATGTATATATAAAACAGAATTTTTCTTCATACCTGAAATGAAAACTGGTAGTGACACACTTGCTCCATTCAGAATGTATCACTTAAATGCAGGCTGATCATAACTGACTCTTTGCCAGAAAGGACAAGTAAATTACTCCCCCAAAGTACATTGTACTCATTAGCCAGGAATGCCTTATTGACGGTAGAGAGAAAACCACAGCCAACATACTTGGCCAGCCCATATTTCCAAACACAATCTTGCACCACCAGATTTTTTAATTTTAATTTGTTCGGTCTCTAAAAACAGTATGTGAAAGAAGCCAACCGCACTAGCATCATGAATATAATTTCCATTTTAAAATGAATGATCATGAGAATATAAATGATTGTTGCCCAGCAAGGATAACCGTTAAGTGAACACTCCTAGGATGTTCCATTATCCAGCAGGCAGTGGCTATTCTGGAGCCTGGAACATCTTATGGCATTTCACAGCTGAGAACAAATTCAGATACTATGTACCTACTGTTTTTTTGTACAAAATTGATAGCTAATCTTATCACAAGTCAAATTTTAGCTGTATGCATTGTTGCCAGTGCCAGAGACCTTTTCACCAGAGCCCGCTGGTTGTTTCTTATGCAGACAGCCGAGACACAGGAGCTCTCTTATCTGGTGACTGACCAGCATGGTGAGAAGTGGAGGTCTATAAAACTTTTGAGAAACCAGTGAAAGTTCATCCCGCTGCCAATGATCACAATTCTGCAATGAGCAAAGATGAATTCAAGCAGACTGATTCTCATGAAACTAAGTGCTGTTGCTATTGTCTTTGAGAAATCCTACTTGGGGATCACCTGTGCTTGGTACACAGACTAGAGATTTCTAAGTTATTCTGAAACTGAAGATACCCACACACTACTCACAGATGGGCAAGGCATGGAAAAAAGGCCTTCTGGCAGACATGCTTTCGAAGACACTCATAAAAGGAATTACAGTCAGATATATTCGAAATTGGTTAAATAGCTAATATTTCCTAATAAGAACTCCAATGAATTCAGAAGCAGCTGATTAAATGCAATAACTTGCTAATTTAGATAGTATACTAAAAAGAATAGCCTTGGAATTTCAATGTCTAACCTTGCTGAAGAATCTTTTCAGTTCACATTATGTCATCATAGCTGGGTTACACACAAAAACAGTTTTGTTTTTTTTTTAAACTGAGCCTCTTAGTTGGCAATGTAAGACTTGTGTCAAAGATTCCTAGAAAAATAATTCCATAACCTAATGGCCAGCCAGTGCTATTCTTTATGTAATAGTTGCATCTGAAGCCATTAAGTAATAATCCACTATACCATGCAGGTCTCTCTTTGAACTCCTGACTCCATGATTGGAGTTAAGAGATGGAAGTCTATATATTTCATTCTATAGCTAATGACATTTCTTCTGAGATGTCTCATATCTACTGTAATGCCACAGGTCAGATATTTTAAGTTAGGCTTTTGAAATTTAAAAAAAAAACTACATATTTGATTTTCTAAAAACATTTGCAAAAGGCATAAAGGACATCTTCCATCATCAAGCCATACATGTCAAAATGTACATGTTTTCCATTATGAAAGAATGCACTGTGCTGATCTTCTGTTACACCTAAAAGTTATTAGAGTCACAGGAGCCCCTCTCACTTACAGCACATGTTAAGATAAGGTGGTACAGGTATGCTGGAAGGTATTGGTAGCAGCCACCAGAAAACCTTTAGAGAGCCACATATTTGGTTTAATCTAAAGAGTGAGAGAGCACCTTCTGTCACACTCAGTAGAAAGAATTTTTTTCCTCCTTTACGGAGTTAGGTAGACAGCTACAAAAGCAGTTAAATCAACCAGCTGCATGGTAAGATACTGCAGTATCTTAAAGATATTTTTCCTAGGGCTGCTTACAATATTCCAGTCCCTAGGAACAATCAGTTATAACTGTGCAGGAGAGACAGCAAATAAGGGAAGCATGTACAAATAAAACTTCTGGAGTAAGCCAAGAAACAGTTTCTCATGCAGATACTACCCTTATGGAAATCAGACTTGGATTTCGAGCAAGAAGGCTGTCAGCTTGAGTTTTTTCCCCCCTGTTATTTTGGAGAACCATTGTTTATAAGGAAACAGGCTCCCACCAGAGAATATACCCAGTTGACTCAAGATTTTCTTTCTAAAGAGAACCCAAATCATCAAGACCCTAAATGCTGGCTATATGCTGCACCCCAAAGAGGAAGAATGCCCAGGGAATAAAGCAGCCAAATGAGCCTTAGTTTTCTGCTTATTGACAGCATTCTCTGTATGGTGCATCCTTCTCTTGGCTACTTCAGTGAAAATTGGGAGCAAGTTCATTGGTCCAGCTGATTTTCATAAACGCTATAGTAATTATCAGCAGAAGTGTGCAAGAGTTAAAGTCATTGTATACAGTGATCCAGAAAGATGGCTGAAAATCATATGAAGCTAATAGGCCTTCATATTGCGTAAGCAGAAGAAAGAATAGTAAGAGGAGTTGAACGAGTAACTAGTTCTGCTATTTTATGACTTGAACACCTAATCCTGAAGTTGCAGCAAATTGCGTTCTTTTCCTGTAAGTGCAGCAGTTGCACTCAGCCTCTCTGTACAGTTCTCCATCTGCCTAGTGCAAAAGCCAGGGCACTTAGCCGCTCTATTACACAAGGCTGGTTTTCTAGGCACTCTGCTGGGAGGGGCACGTGATGCAGCTCCCCCCTTACAGTTTTGTCATCCAAACTACCCCAAAACCCTTTTCCACTCAGTTGCACTGTTGGTGCTCCCCTTCCTCTCAGCCAACAAGTTCATTCCATAGGAACAGACAGAAAGAATGTACTCCTTTTTTCCATCTTCCCTCTTCACAGATACCCCACAATCTGAGTTTTAACACTGCAACAAAACAAGGCAAAAAAAAAATCAGTACACACACATAACTAAGCTGTGCTAGTGTGTTGCTGTGCTCAATAGTTCTCACTTGTTTACGCGAGTGCTATCCCTAGCGTTCTCCAGCCAAGAAGTCTAATCTTTACACATTCCCAACCAGCTAATATGGACGTGCATATACATCACCATCTTTCCCTCTGTGAATTTAGAGCATGAGGAGACTCACCATCAATTCCTTTTCAGGAAGAAGGCAGATAGTCTTAGATTAGTAAGACCTTCATTCAAAGCATTACTTGTTGCATTCCTCTTTTCTGTGAGCCTTTATAATCAAATGTGAGATTTTCACACTAAACACAAACCAGGACCACACACCAGCAAAACAACCCATACCTTCCTACTGTAACTTAAAGCTCTCCTTCTAAAGAAGGACAGACACTTACACTACTATCCCAATAGCTTGCACAAACATACCTGAACTCTTATTCGTGCTAACTCAAATGTCTCTATTAGCATAACTACAGCAACACCAAACTCAGAACAAGTAACTAAAGCTTACTTGAGAGCTGAGTGAATACTCTTTAAACTGTGAAGCCTAACAAAGCTAGGTTGTACTTAATTATCACTATGGCAGGAGCAGAGGCAAGAGGAAGGGAGCTGACCCCGGGAGATAGCTGACAGTTGCTTGGGCTGTTACTCACTTAGCACCACCTCCTTTTTGGGATCGTACCAGCTTGGCTTTATTAGTGCCTGAAGGAAAAAACACCTGTGCAGCCCATAAAAGACAAAGGAATGATTCAAAATAAACAAGCCAACACACACGCATTTTATTCCCACAGTATCATTGACCTTCAAGGCAGGTTTTTTCCCTGAGAGTGGTCTGTTAAGCAGACGCAACTACTAACAGGCACTACTAGTGATACAGGTGCGAGTTGCTTATAGAGATGAGCAAAGTAGTCTGACTTGTTCTGAAGTGCTCAGAATTCCTTATGTCACTACCCAGCTTAAATATCATCGGCGGCAGCAGTTCAGAACACAGGTTTTTGCCGATAATACGTCTGGAGCTTTATGTGTTTAAAGGCATGCATCATCAAACAGTGAGGCAGAAGGCAAGGCTTAAAGATGTGAATGGTGACATGACTTGAAAAACACATTCGGTCTTGGAGAATCTGCAGTGAAACCTAAAAGTTTTGTAAGGGAGCTGGAGGCCAGAATGAATGGAAGGAAGAAGAAAAAACATCAAAAAAAAAATCACTGACTTCCCATTCTAGCTAAGCAATTACACTTGTCAAGGAGAGACTTCAGATGCTGCAGGGTATATTACTGACAAAGATATTCCTGGACCTATCGTCAAAGTGAGGACACTCCCAGACAGACTTCTGCCATCTTCAGTAGTCAGGCAATTTGCACGCAACAGCTGTATGTCTTAAAGTGTGCTTCTTAGTAGGCGTTATTATTACTCTCCTGCGATTTCTTTACTGTTGGGGCTGCAAATTTAAATAGGTCAAGATTAACAGGTGGAAGTGGGAATGTGGCTTCATATCAGATGGCAGACCATTATCTGACTCTTATGTGTAGGTGGGAGCTGGAAAAAAAAGCCTTTTAAGTAGATTTGGTTTTATATCTCCATCCATTTTGACATGCCTTAACACTCACTCTGGGGCAGCCACAGGCAAAATAATGTCTTATAAGAACAGCTCAAACAGCATGCTCAATCTTATTAAAATATCCCAGCATTTCAAAAAGAAGCTTATACTTTCCTGATTGTTATTGTCCAATGAATTGTTATTTCTGCATTAACCTACAGCATGTTATTATGGAACAATACGTAGCTTGATATTCTTCAGCTAGAGAAATTTGGGGGTTTAAATTTTCAGTGGCATTTGAAAGACCTACATTCTGAGACCAGTTTTGCAACTGAGGTACAATTTTCTCTGTGCATGTGACACCAATGCCCACAAAAAGGAGATAATTTTTAGAGGGAGCTTAGGGCGAATTCTGTAATCTTGGAAGCTGGTAGTTTCTCTTCAAATTTTTAACACTGAATAGTACAGAAATATTAAATAAGGCTGCTGGTCTTTTTTTGTCTTTATAACATGGCTTTCTAACATGGTTTATCAAGTATTTCTGAATGTCTGAAGCTTGTTCCCCCCTCTCCCTTTTTCCTGACAACCGTTGTCTTATCCAGAGGTTTACTGTAGTCAACAGAAACTATCACTATATTGGGCTCGCCTTTGCCTACTGAGAGATGCAATTGGAGGACAGAATGGAAATTTTGCACTTATATCAAGGTTTTCAGAAACATTTCTGGCTCATGTCTTACAGGCTGCTCTCAGCTTGATCTCACTCATTACTGTTTATAATAAGTTATACATACATAAAAATTCTCAAAGGCTACATAAGCTCATGCATATGAATGCAGTGGAAATCTGTTCCTGCAGAGATAATGTCATGTGACATGAGGAAAATAACTAAATTGCTGTGCTTACTATTCTCTCTTACCATTTTAAGGTAATTTGTCTCATTGTCGCATACTGAACACTCGCAAAAAGAAGTTACCCTCAAGCAGCATCGTTTCTTTTGGTGGCAGTATTTTCACATCTGAAGCTATACAGGAATTAGTGCTCTTTGTCAGGGCATGAACCCTCATTTTTCTGGTCTAAGATCTTGCAAAAGGCAGCAAATACTAAAGAAATCATTCTACATACTGCCAGTTCATGTAATAATAATAGTAAAAAAACCTGAAAATAATTCTTTAAGAAAAGCCAATATCAGTCCCTTTCTCCTACTGTCTTTCTGGTTGTCAGTGTGGTTGGATCTTGTCCCAGGGTGTTTGGTCTTTGATTTGTCTAGAGGATTTAGGTGCTTCCAAAACACAAATGAATTTATAACAGAACTAATCATTTTTCTTTTAAGGCAAGCCATTTGAAATGTCACTGAGATTTCTAAAAGAAATCTCAAAGCCTAGCTCCACCTAGTACTCATTCTTTAAAAAGTTTAGCTAATTGTGTCTAAATGGTGAAATCACTGTGATTTTACGGTGAAGTAGAAACAAATCAATATTGCTAAAGAGGGACTAAGCAAAGTGCTGTGAAGGAAACAACTCCTTGACAGAGGAAACTGCTTTTAATCACCTTGCATAAAGGAAAGGTCCAAATCTCTGTTAATTTATAGGGAAATCCAATTAAGGCTGTAAAGTTTTGAACATTTAGATCACAATGTTTGGCCTCCAAATTCAACATAATAATAGATACTGTTTGGAAAACTACTACCAATACCTTAGCACTGGATTTTCTATCTGTGTGACTATTTTAGAGCTTTGCTTTTCCAGCCAGACGTACACATCATCCTCTCCAGAAGGACCCTTTTTGTTTGAACTCCTGCATTTGCTACACTCACTATTTTTTTTCTCTCAGCACAGACACGCGTGCACCCTCAGCCCCTCTGTTCTGAAAGAGCCCAAGCCGCTCTCAGAAAACAGCTCACTGGAAAGCTTCAAAATCAAAATCTCTGACAAATTGTGCCACTGGAAAGACAGGCTTTTACATTTGCTTGCTTGCAGTCAGAGGCTTTCATGGCATTTGTGTATTTTCCACATAGGACCTGAGCTTGCCTTCCTATTAACCTGGTAAGTGTGAACAAGCTATTAAAGGATTACTAATAGCAACTGAGTTTCAGAATATAGCAGGCTAGAGTCAAGTGTCACGAAAATGTGTGCTTTTCCACAGATGCTTTCGTGGTTAATCTTTAATAGTTAAAAGAGCTTTAGATTAGAGTTCCCAAGAAAACACCTTATTTTTCCAAACAGGCTGGTTTAGGTAGTTAGGATGAGAACAGTCTAAAAATATAAAAAAGAGATAAACTAGATAGGAAAAAAAGGAGAGAAATAAGCAGACAAAGCAATGAGTTTCCATACAAATTTCTTCCATTATCCTGGATTTGTTTTAAAGACTCTGCCAAGCCATAGCAGGATTTTTGTGCATGGAAACTAAAGAAGCATTCCGTTCCTGTACCACAGCTCTCCCTCTTGCTACCTGAGGAGAGGTGAAGCAGTTAATTTTAGCCACTTTGAACTCTCTCACACAATTGCCAGGACTTCCCTGTGTCTGTTTGGCCTGTCTTTACCTTAACAGCCTGGAGGGGCTTTAAACTACAAATTCTGCAGGCTGCTGTGGGGCAGCCTGGACAAACAGCGATGACAAGGACACGACTAGGGCTCTTTCTGCTGACTGTCCCTGCCATTGCCACTGCTGATGATTTTGTCATCTGTAATAGATGATAGCTCCAGGTGGGATGACATTGGATGGCTTTAGAATAATGTAGAGTATCTACTTACTTGCAGATTTCTGCAAAGTCCAGTCAGGAAGATCCTCTATGTTTTGTTCAGCATGTGTTCAGATTTTAATAGGGTCTGGGGAGAACTGTCATTTTCTCAAAGCAGTTTTTATAATGTTGTTCTTTTTAAGAAGTTGAGCATCTCTATTAAAGCACTGTGGTCAGTGTTCCTTAGACATACTCTCTAATTCTTGGTTAATTATCCTGTAATAATTTAGGGTACATCTGTGGATGTCATAAAATACTACTTGGTTTTGCTGCTAATGTTAGATGAAAGCCTACCTACTACATTAAATCATTCATATATTTAATATAGCTGTGCTATACTTTTGCAAACTTACTCGTTAGGATTATTACCAGTCTCATGTGCCTAAAAGGTGTGCTGGCTGCATTATAGTATCAAGAAGATGTGAGTCCTCATACAGTGAAGAGTTAAAAGATTAGGACAGTAGAAAGGAAAAGGAGTGATTTAAAAAAGTTAGATAACAGTGATGTCCCAGAAGAAGTAAGGTCTAATGTTTGTCAGCTATGGTCAGTTCTCCATTTTCTAGGTTATTCATGGCCTGGGACACACACGATAAAGGGACAGCACGGGATGCAGCTGAAAACACAATACAGAAATACCTCCTCATGAATATTTAAGAGGTAACCATAAAAAAAGTCCAACTCATTTTCTAAAGACATTATGACACAAGTGGGTCTTGAAATCTGATACGAATGAGAAGTTACAAGCTGGGTGGACTAGCTTGGAGTAAGGCAGTAAAAGGGTGGAGATAGTTGCTGGAAGAGTAAATGAACAAAGATTACTTAAGTAGGCTAGGTCAGAATTATGAAAGGTATTCAAGGTAAAGAAAAGGGGCTTAAAGAGGAAGTAACGCAGTGCGAGAATAAAAGCAAAAGCTGTCAAAGAAGATAGCAAGACCTTAGCATGGGAAGTGCCTTAAATTTGTGGCACCTTTCATTAAATAGGTAGTAGAAAGGAAACGTGAGAGTAAGTAAGTAAAGAGGAAATAATCAAGACAGAAGGTGAGGGAATGCAAGTTAATGAACTCTGGGCACAGAAAAAGTTAGACCAGATTTTATACAGGAAGAAGTATTAAAATCTCAACACTGGGTATTTTGGGTGGAGAAGACCTTACAGTTTTGAGTCAGGGAGGCTGGTGGCATTTGACATGGTGCCATAAGATGAGGCAGCAGAGAATATTTTTAAGGGGAATTAATTAATTCAGATTGGACTAGCCTAAGCTTAAGATGAAACAGCATTTAGAAAATGATGGGGAGAAAGGCAGAAATATGAATTTGGGTAGGAGAAGCAGAATCTACAAATCCGTACAAAGAACAAAGCTGGTAACAGTTTTATATTGCACAAAGTTTTAAAATTGAATTGAAAGTTTTTAATTGAAGGTCTTTAATATGGCAGTACTGCTAATTTTCAGAGATTTCTGCAATATTTTAGCTATACTTTTATTTAACTAAATATCTTTTCAAATAAACTAGATACTGAACATTTATTTGGTAACTTTTGTTAAAGTTAGCAATGTTCTAAGAAGATGCAGGTGACTGGGGAAATAATAATGAAAATAGGTCAATTATAATATTTAAATGTCATTTTTTCAAGACAACTGTTTTCTACTGACATTAATAAACAAATACTGGAAGAGTTGGAACGAATGCATTTCTTCATAGGAAAATATTGCACTGAGTCCAAATGAGTTAAACAACAGCTAGTGGTATTCCAGAAACCGGTCATATATGTCAACATAGGATTCTGAAAAAGCTAACGAATACTCCCTCTTATTTGGCCTTATTCTGTGGGTACAGTTCTGCTCTGACATACTCAAATGACTTTCAGATCAAAGCTGTCTCACGTTCTTCTGCTCAAAACACTATTTGAGCTGGCAAACCACTATATGCACCTAAGCATGTAGCCATGCCTACCAAATGGAAATGGGGAAGAAAGGGGATGACAGGCTGAAGAACTGCCCAGAGAGGTTGGGCGACATTTTGAAAGCAAAGGGAACTGCAGATTCTAAGCAGAAGAGCTTAATCCATAATAATCAATGAGTAAAAGGTTGAAGGCTTTAGTGTAGAGAGAGGACAGGACTGAGTACTGGCTTGGAGACCTGTTTGTGGGAACGGCTACGTGCAGCAGAGAGAAGAGAACGGAGATAAAAATTAACAGCAATGGTTATAAACGGCCTGATGTTGAGAGAGGGAGAGGAGGCAGTAGCTGTGATGATGTAAGACTTGAATGTAACTGACTGTGGGTAAAGCAGTGGAGACAGGGAAGGTAGAGCTGTGCAGGATTCACTCCTTTCATAGCTCATGCACACTGACCCATGCGGAGGGTAAGCTTTAGATAAGGGCTTGGTAGACCAAGGCACCGCAGAAGTGAGCACAGGCCCTTGCAACGCACTGGTGCAGCATGGAGGATTGCTGAGCATACAAATCCTGTGTGTCTTGGGACACAAACTGGGTTCTGGTATCCCCTCCAAAAAGCTGCTTACTAGAATAGCTCCTTTGTTTCCTTCCTGTAAATTCTGTTTTTCTTGAGATTGTCAGCTTAGTGCTCGACCAGTCTGGTCAACTACTGGACCACTTTCCACCTGCTGACTCACATGGTTTTTCCTCTTTCTGTCAGGAAATGAAACTTTGCTGGCACAGTGCTCAAGATCACTGAAATACATAAACCTTCTATTGTCACAAGGTAGAGCAGTGAGAAGAGCTTACACGTGGTTAGAGCACACAGCATGAACCTCTTGAAGTGTTGGAACCTATATTCCAGCACAGGGGTGTTAGACAATCAGTTCTGCCAAAGCAGCAATATGATTCTTACATCAGAGTTTTGCATGTATCTATGTTTAATATAGTGCCCCATCACTGAGTGTTATTTAAACTACTTTGATATACTTCATTAGTCAACCTAAACCTTATTATGTGTCCATAGTGAAAGAACAGGATTAAGCAGGTGTTTTGAATATCCACTTAGGCCCTTGGGTACATTAGTTTTCTGCAAAGCAATTAAATGCTCTGGAAACTTTCTTTATAAACAATGATGAATATTCAGGTAGCAGAGTTCAGTGCAACCTGAGATATGCATTTTTTTTCCTTGTAGGTAATTTGGGCACTACCCTGAGAATATGCAATACACTCAAAATGAGTGCCAAATGTGACCATTTCCCACAGAACGCATGCGGGTGTCCTGCTCCGTTTGCACTAGTAGCAGCGCAGAACCACATCGGACCCTTCAGATACTAAGTGCTTAGCTCCAACGGAAATAGGCCATAAGCGTGCTCTAGGTGCAAAGACGTATTCTCTGGGCTATATAATCCACCTGGAAAAGCCAGTGATATGTAAAAGAAAAGAGCTTTATATAAAACTACTATTTTATAAAGTCCCAAAATATTTTTTTCATGATTGCTAGCATGATAATTATAATCAGATGATTTCCTCAGGTGTTACAGAGCAGTGTAGGAGGTGATAGCAACACTAATTAACCATTGAGCAACATGAGACACTCCCTACTGACTGCCAGAAAACATGCCAACTCCTCACTGTTCTTACCATACACCTACTGTTTGGTGTAACTTCTATTACAAGAAACACAGGCTCCCCAAAATGACGAACCCACTGTGCCTGATTGATATAGCATATCCACAGAGAATAGGAAAGAAGTGTATTATCACAGTAACAAATAAAGTAGTCTAGCCATGGCAATATGAGTTTAATATAGATAGGCTAAGCTATAGCTCAGCATTACAGCAAAGCAGTTTAGCCTGTGTTGTTTTGGCTGGTTGCTCATTCAAGCTAGAGTTAACTTTTCTATATTATGCTGCTGCCAGCAGAACAGATGTACCCTGAGTTACAGGAAAAGGATCTCTTTTTTAGGCTATTTGACTTTCTTAAAATGGCACTGACTGATTAAAGATCTTCCATACAGACCAAGAAATATTTTTGAGGATGGAAGTAACACAGACATGTGGGCATTAAAAGCTACAGTTCCTTCAGAGGCCATCCTGAACTACTAACAAAAGATTAAGAGTCCATTTCAAATTGTAAATACAAATAGAAGTGTCTGGCTACCAAATATAAGTCTGTTCTTGCCAATGATCCGCATTTTTGAGCTAACTTTTCTAAAAGTATGATTCCAAATTTGCTTAAACTTAATCTGAGAATAATTCTGTTGGAGGATAAGATCTGTAACTTATATAAAGCAAATACCCTGTTAAATAAATCCTTTGCAGTCACTAGAAAAGGAACATGCTAAGTATCTTTCAAATGCGGCTGCCACCTGACAACAGCAAAATATTTTACTAAACTCTCTCCCCCTCTCATTATTCTAACTCATATTAAACAACAGCATATTATTTTTGTTGCTGAATAAATTACCCCATTCTTGCCTAAACATGTTACTTTGGATTATAAACATATGGCTGTAAAAATTACTGGGTGGACTGATTTGAGCTGCTGATTTTGATCTCCTACGTGGCATGAGGAAATTTACTATAATACCTATTTAGGATTATAGATGCATCTTTTGCACAGCTGCAAGAAAAGGGCAATTTGTAATCTTCCAAATGTACAGACCTCAGTGACTGACTGAAAGTCTCCTTCCTAGCACAACATCTTAACTCACTAAAATGCATAATTAAAAATGTTTTCTTTCTGCGTTAATTTGAAAGCAAATGGTGATAAATTGAAAATTAAAAAAACCCTATATCCCTGTGCAATTTTAAAATTCTTTTTTTTTTTTTTCTTGGTAAATAGAAAGCTCTTCCTCAACAGCCCCAAATAGTTTTTTCCACTCTCTTGGGCTTGGTGAAATTTGGGAGGACTGAGAGTGGTAAGGGTTGACAGCATAGTGGATAACACTGGTTAGCAGTCATCCAGGGAGAACGTGTGGGCTGGTCGGTACAGCTGACCACACCGCACACAGATATCATTAGGAAGAATGAAGCTGTGGGGAGTAGTTATGCACCTGCCTGAATTCCTGGCAGTCATCCCTTCCTCAGTCATCCCTTCTTACCCTCCATTCCCATTGCTTTCATAAAATAGACTAAAAGAAAACAAAAACAAGGGAAGGAGAAAAGAAGGCATGTGTGTTTCACAGTTCATCTTTAATCTCACAAGAGGACTTTATTAACATATTTTACATACTTTTGTTTAGTTGGATATTATAAATACTAACTGCTGGCCACTGTAACCAATATACTGCCTCCAAGAATGTCTCTTAGACACCTCAGAATCTCAGCGCAGGTCTAACTGACTAAGCACACGGCAAATACTCAACCTCTCTTTCATTGTGGGCGACCTTAGCCATGTTACTTCGTATGTGTTGCATGTCAAATATATGTAGCTGGACAATTCCTATGGCTTAACTGATATGTCATAACTTGATTACAGGGCTCAAACTTTATTTGTACTAAGCTAATAGTAGGCTAATATGTTCATTGTGACAGATGCTACGTCAATATGCACTGAAGAGCTTAACCGTATGCCCTAGACCTTTACCTGCATTGAAGACTGAGAACCTTCCTCAAATGGAGCCCCAAAAGTGGTGTTTCTTTTATTTATATGTGCATATGTGTGTTTACATGTACACACATGCACACATGTTTTCTTCAGTACTTGGGATTTAACCATATTTCTATTCTCCTGTGCTAATGCTTTCTTCCAGGTCTCTCTGAAAGAGGAAAAAGAACCAGCTTTTTGCTTGGATGTCTCACAACCCAATTTTTTTCAAGCATCATAATCTAGACTTAAATAATCAAAAGAGTCATAGTTGACTGTCTCTAGAGAACTCAACTTCCACTCAAGCTGAAAGAGGCTTTTCTTTGACTCTCTTGATTTTTTTCAGTTGGCCTGTCTCAGACTGGTTCCCATCTCCATTTTTCACTTAGGCTAGAAGGGAAAGAAAATTCTTTGATCTCCTGTAAGAGAGAGAAATTCTTGCAATAAATTCTTTGTCTTTTGGTACCTTCTGCATCAAGATGAAATGAAAACCTTCTCAACTTCCTCGCCAGGCAACGCAGGTCTTCTAAGTCTTCTAATTCCTGGAATGGCCTGAAAGGATGAAAGACTTTCCTATGTATTCTAATTTGGAGTACAAATACTAAATTCCAGTACCTGCTATTACAATAGCTTGCTGTCAGGTTCAGTTTAAACCAACCCTTTAAACTCTTAACCTTCTTACTATTTTTAACAGGAATTTAGAATCCAGCTATCAGCTAGTCGCCTCTTAAGTGAATGACTTTATTTCAACATGAGTACAGTACCCCATCTGACACCCGACTGGATTTTCAAATCTTTTTTCAGACTGACACAAGGATGGGAAGTACCATTAAGTCTGTAATACTCCACTTGCTGCACTTTGGGCTCTGAAGGAGCTCAAACACTATAAAAAGACATATGCTATAAGAATAGAAACAGAATAGTCATAGAAAGTGAAGACTCACAGGTACCTATCACTTTTGACTTACACACAAGCAAGATATGCAATTGCAGCTGCCAATCTTTGCTTAGAGTTTGGTTCTTCTCTGCAAAAACTAATATATATCTTCATTGTCCTTTTTAATCTTTCATTCAGAAAATATGAACACTTCACCTAGTAATTAAATAGTCACCATAAGAATGCAGTAGAAATTTTTTTAAAAGCACCTCCCTTATCCAGAGAACTTAAATAACAAATTTACCACATCTACAGAAAACATTAAATACTGAAGGAAATCATAAGGTATACACCATTATCCAAAGCAGAATTTTCACAGAACCTGATGTTCGAGATGCTGGCTAGTAAGAGAGATTTAACAGCTTGGAAACTAAACATCACCCATCAGCTATTGCCACTGTATGGAAGGTTTTCAGCTGCTGGATTGTAAAATGGGCTTGGATTCTTGCCCAGACGAGACACAGCTGTTTCTATTTCCCCCACCGGAAACTTCTCTCCTTCCAGCAGAGGACAACAGTCAAGAGGGGTAATAATGACATCATCAGTTGATACCAGAAGGGAATTAGGAAAGATTCATGTTTAAAAGATATTAACTGTTAACAGGAGCAATAAAACCCCAAGGCTATTTCTATTTTTAACCAAGACAGATTCAGACACTAAATTGACAGGTACATGAGTAGATAACTATTTGGCCAGATAATCCCCAGCCCACCTCTTCCTGAGCTACATCCCACATTGCATTCATGGGGCGATTTACACAGAACTGGAATGATGCAGAAAGTTATACAACAACAGTATAAAAATGATCCTCATAAAAGTACAGAGGAAAGTTTCCACATTTCCAGACAGATCCCTGCTTATAGATCTGCTTGTTGGAATCCCATGGGAGAAAGTCTTGGAGAGAAGAGGGGTCCAGGGGAGCTGGTTGATCTTCAAGGACCGCCTCCTCCAAGCTCAAGAATGGTCCATCCCCACATGCAGGAAGTCAAGTGTAGGCGGCAGCAAGCCAGCACGGATGAACAAGGAGCTCCTGACAAAAGTCAGATGTGAAAAGGAAGCATATAAGAGGTGGAAGCAGGGACAGGTAACCCAGGAAGAATGTAGAGAAACTGTCCCCGCACACACAGATGGACTTAGGAAAGCCAAAGCCCATCTGGGGTTGAATCCAAAAAGGGATGCAAAGGGCAACAAGGTACATCGGCAGCAAAAGGGACCAGGGAAAATGTGGGTCTGCTGCTGAATGGGGCAGAGGACCTGGTGAAAAAGGACATGGAAAAAGGCAAGGTACCCAATGATTCTTTGCGTCGGTCTTTACTCGTAGGACTTGCCTCCAGCAATCCCAAGTCCCTGTGGCCAGAGGGGAAGTCTGCAGGAAGGAAGACTTGCTCTTGATGTGGGAGGATCAGTTTAGGGACCGCTTAAACAAACTGGCCCTACACAGGTCCATGAGACCTGATGGGATGCACCCACAAGTGCTGAGGGAACTAGCTGGTGTCTTTGCGAGGCCACTCTCAATTACCTTTGAAAGGCCATGGCAGTTGGGGGAGGTTCCTGAGGACTGGAAGAAGGCAAGCATCGCTCCTGCCAACAAACAAAACAAAATGATTCTGGAAACCATTTCCAAATACATTAAGGATAAGAAGGCAATTGGGAGCAGTGAGCATGGATTTACAAAGGGAAAATCATGACCGACCAACCTGACAGCCTTCTATGATGAAATGACTGGCTTGGTGGATGAAGGGAGGGCAGTGGATGTTGTTTATCACAACTTTAGTAAAGCTTTCAACACTGTCTCCCATAACATCTTCACTGACAAACTGACAAGTACATATTAGATAAGTAGATGGTCAGATGAACTGAGAACTGGCTGAACTCAAAACTGGCCAGGCTCAAAGGCCATGATCAGCAGCATGAAGCCCAGCTGGGGGGCCAGTCATTAGTGGAGTACCCTGGGGGTCAATACTGGGACCAATGCTGTTTAACATCTTCATTAATGGCCTGGATCCTGGAACAGAGTGCACCCTCAACAAGTTTGCAGATGATAAAAAAAGAGTGGCTGATACACCAGGTCGTTTTCCTGTCATTCAGAGGGACCTCGACAGGCCAGAGAAATGGGCAGAGAGGGACCTCATGAAGTTCAACAAAGGGAAATGCAAAGTCCTGCACCTGCAGAGGAACAACTCGACACATCAGTACAGACTGGAGAACAACCAGCTGGAGAGTAGCTTTGCAGAGAAGGACCTGGGGATTCTGGTGGACAGCAAGCTGACCATGAGCCAGCAATGTGCCCTTGCAGCAAAGGCCTGGGCTGCATGAGGAAGAGCTCCCAGTATGTCAAGGCAGGTGATCCTTCCCCTCTACTCAGCCCAGTGACATCTGTAGTGTTGTGCCCAGTTCTGGGCTGCCTAGTAAAAGAGAGACATGGACATGCTATAGCGGGTTCAGTAAAGAGTCACAAAGATGGTTAAGGGCTTGGAGCATCTGACATACAAGGAGAAGCTGAGAGAGATGGGCTTGTTCAGCCTGGAGAAGAGAAACCTCAGAGAGGGAGATGGGGGTGGGGGTCTTATCTTTGTGTATAAATACTTGATGGGGTGGAGTAAAGAAGACAGAGCCAGACTCTTCTCATTGGTATCCAGCGACAGGACAAGAGGCGTTGGGCACAAATTTTAACACAGGCAATTCCATTCAATCATAAGAAAAAAAACTTTTTTACCCTAAGGATGTCCACCATAGACCTATTTTCTGTAACACCACCATCTGCAATCATTTTACAGATTGGAAACTGATCACTGAGAACTGATTGGAAAAATAATGCACTCATTAGTTGATAATTAGCTCTGATATGATTTATTGAGCAATATTTTAGAAATTCAAATACCTAATATATGCAATGTTGTTCAGCATATACAAAATAAATGCACAATTATAACATGCAATAAAAGTCATCCCTAATAACAGACAACTTTTTAAACACAAAATCAAAACGTATAATCTTACTTCAAATTTGTTTCCCAGTTTTTCCAGTTTTAGACAGAAAAAACAACCATTGATAATGAAAACTATCACTTTAAAAAATAGCAAATTAAGTTCTTTTTTTCTGTTACCATAAAGTGACAGGGTCAGGCTGGTCCTTAAACTAACTCCAGCTGAAACTTCTGCAAGTCTTCTACCCTGCAGCAATCCATTTAATAGAGCAAGTTAAATTTTCAGTCTCTTCCTGAACATACAAACTACATACGAAACTTGCCTAATAAAAATGTTCCCTTGATATGCCCCCTCCTCACCTTGTCTTATTCCACACTGCTAGGATCTAGACTGATACAGAAAGTGACAGTCTACATTTTGTATAGATACTAAAATATAAAAGCACAGTGAATTAATTCAGAAATGCATACCAATCATATCTATACAAAGATTAAATTACTATTTTTCATTTACTTATAAATTTATTTCACTTCCAGAAACTGTATATTACTGTTTGAAGTGCTCCATTTCCTTCCATTTTTTCGCCTGAAGTGCTGTGTCTCCATTCAATGCAAACTTCTGACTTAGCTCTCAGATTTGTGAGTACATTGCTGCTGAGGCACAAACTAGTGACTGAGATTAGATAACAACCCCCCCAAAACTCCTCTCTGCCAAAACAGAGTAGGTACTAGGACCACAAATTCAGATGAAAGCAAAGAGTTGTGAAGGACTACACTCTATATTTCTGACTTGAAACTTGATCCACACTTTGTCTTGTACTGTACCTCAAGTCTGCTTCTGTCCATGAATTCTCCACCCTGGCTAGGGAAGTATGTATGAGGTTCATACATACAGGACTGACCTTAAAAACATGTTAACAGGAGCAAAAAAACCTAATCAAACTAATTTCTATTTTCAACTTTCTGGGACAGATTCCGATGATAGTTGATAGGGGATGCCATATAAATACTTGGATAGATAATCTACCTCTTCCTGAACTGAAGATCTCATCCATGGAGAAACTTATGCAAGACTGATAAAACACAAAAGAACAGGCATATAAACCCATTTAGGCTCCCACAGCACATAGACATTCATAAAAGGACTCAGTCTGCTCCATCTAGACATTGCAGAAAATAAAATGGAAGTATCCCTGAGCTAGTCCTCCTTAAGGCAAAATCCTCTGCATCAGGTCTCTCAGAAATGAAGGGATTATCTCCCTATGTATTAGTGATACCAGAAACAATGTACTACTAACTGGTCATAAGGGCTTTTAGTTTTTTTTTCATCTGCTGTTGAACACTGAATAAAGTATACCAATGTGTAAGGGTAAGTGCAAAAGTCAGTAGATACGAGAAAGTAATCCTTTAGATAATGCAATAAAAGTGAAGAAGATGACAGGAAAAAAAAGTGGAAGCTTATTTCTGAAAGACCTGGCTTTAATACAACTGTACAAGGAATCCAGTCACAATAAGCCTGACAATATCCAATTTTGCAGATAAAGTCCTTGAACATAGTGCCTGAATGTCAGTTTTATGTCAGCACACAATTCAGCCTTCATCCTCACTGCTGCTCCACGCATCTTCATATGCTGGATTTAAATGTTGTTGAGACAGAGACTAAAGAAAATAAAAATTCAGTCAGAGGTTTACTTTAATAGGACTCTAAGTAATTAAAAACATTAAAAGCAAGTAAAGGTAACACCAAAGGCGTTTCTTAAATTACTATCTGCAGACAAACTGTTTTGTATCTCACAGATACTGTATTTTAGTAATCAATTCTTTGCCCATTCTGTCCATGAGAGACAGGATAAATTGTGAAAAGACATGGTATTCTACTTAATTCCGATTTCAACAAAAATATCTGGAATATGAACTGGAAGCTCTACAAATGTCTGAATGTAAAATATAATATCTAGATATTATAACCTGTGTTTGTTTTCTGTTGCTTAAAACATAATTTCATTGTTCCAGCATAACTGAGTGCTACTGTCTCAGGAAGAAGTCTCAGCCTCTAGCTGCATTCAGCTAGTTCCCACCTCACCTTTGTGTCAGCTCAAGGGTTTGTGCACCCAAGCAGTGCACTGAATCACCGTTCTAACCCTTAGCAAAACTTTTTTTGGGGGGGGCTTGTCTACTTCTAGCCTGGGTTCAGATTCTTGCCATGCTGGCACACGAATGCCTGTTCTAGCACATGGGAGGGAGCAGGAACTAGTGGCCTGCGGAGAGCAGAACTGCTTCTTTCAGAGGCTGTGCCAGCTTGCAACGTTCGTAAACAGCTGCAGTAGCTTAACAGATTTCAAAACAATGGTATACATGACTCAAGCACCATAATGCCAGACTTACAGGGGCAATTATAATGCGAGCTGAGTAAACGATGGCGCTTTTTTTCCCCTAGACTAAAAAAAAAAATTGCTTATACTGAGAAAATAAATTTCAAAATTCTCAGTTTAACAGAACAAAAATGTTCATTTCAGGTCAATCAAACACATTTTGATTTCAGGTTATCTAAATTTTGAAATTACTTTTTTCTTTGTTTAGTTTTTCATAAATTTCAAAACAAAGCAAAAAGTGTTTTGTCACAATTTTTATCTTTTTCAAAATGGAACATTTCTGACATTTTAGAAAATTGGATTTTTTGTATGATATAAGTCAAAATATCAGCATCTTCTGATTTTTTAACAGCTATACAAGTTGCTGGACTCTTATTTTATAAATGGCTTCAATCCCTTAAAAATCTAATTTTTTTTTTCCTCCTACAACATTTAAGCTTTTATTGCCCAGTTCTAATAGTAAGAGGGAAAGTATGTTTTCTCATGGAAAACAGTGCTACTTATTATCTGTCCTGTAACAGCCTGCATGTTGTCTCTCAAACTCTATGTTCTTTATTATATGTCTGTATCAAGAGCATTTGGATGTGAATTGTAGCATACTTAATCTTATTGTTTAGTAGACAGTATATTCCTAAACAAATTAAAATGCAATTTTTCTTTGACATTTTTCACTTCCAAATGAGCATAAACTACAGAAAACAGTATGGAATTTAAGGAAGCTAAAGTGGAAGTTGAAAGACTGACAGCCAAATAACAAGTACTACTTTTAATTAAATGAGAAGCTAACATCTGCATGAGATTTTTCTAGACCACAAAAAAAAAAAAAAAAAAAAAAAAAGGCCCCCAAAACCCCAGAACAACAACCAGGAGATTGCAGAGAAACAACACACAGGTGATTTTCCAGTGAATCAGTATTGTTACAAATTTTGAAGATGAAAATCCACTTCACACATAATTATTTTTCTTGCAAGTATAACACCCATGAAGACTGTATTTCAGCTGGATAAACTATTAATTACCTTTTCAGAAATGTCATCAGGAACTGGCTCTCGAAGAGCAGGTATCCAAGCAAGGATATTGCAATCTTTGCTACCGCTATAAAGTTCCTTTAAAAAAGCAAGCAAAAAAGGTCTCCTATACAAATTTACTGAATACTGAAATAGAAATAATGCTGGCAAATAAAGTGTATGAAACTTTTATTTATAAATAAAGACATATATATAATTTCTAATTTGTAATATAATCTTACTAAACAGTCTACTCTTAAAATACACTAGACAAAAAGAATACCTTATGATATTTCCTCCAGCCTGGAGGCATCAGAACAGCACTGTTCACATTTAAATGAACTTCATTGCTTAAATGTATTTTTTTTTCTTCCCTCTCATGTGTCTTCTGAAAAGTAACCTAATTTAAAAGTTAGTAAGCTTAGAAGATAACTGTATTTATGGTCAATAGAAAGGGAGGAAGGAAAAAAAGGAAGAGATTTTTCCATTATAATTAAAAATATGAATCAATGCAAAAACTTCTAACAAAAGATATAGATTACAAGAGTGCATAAGTATGGAGCAAAGAAGTATTAAGTAAACATAGCTTAAGTATGCCTAGGCAAGGAAAAGAACAAACAAGGAACAACTTGAAGCCTGCATCCTGTTGGGAAGGCAGAAATCAGAAAGACTGATTTATTATTTTTAATATAAATAACCCTATTTATTATGTTAATGGTTAAGGACTGGGATCCCATTGTGCTAGGCACCCTGCAAACACATGGAAGCAAACAGTCTCTGCACCGAACAGCTAACAGTCAAATATAGCTTCATTTTGTTAGTTCTTTATTAAAGGAAATACAAGTTTCTCTGTCACTCTAAACTGAAGAAATTTTGCTATTCAGAAATACTGCACCACCTTTGCAGTAACTTTTGCACTGATAATGCTCCTGTTTTCCAAACAGCTACTCACATGAATGTGTATGAAGATATTTTCATATGCCTTCAATCTTGAATTAAACTCCTGCTTATTATATAAAATGTCTGATAACAATTAAGATGAGAACTACCATATGTTTAAAAAACCTGAGTGAAACATGCACAGTATTCTTTTCTGTATTCAAGCTGACAATGGAAAAAATCTTCTAAAAGATACTGGCTCCTACACAACCTAGCAACTCTGTGCATATCTCCAAAGCTATTTTAATAAGTTGATTCAACATAATTCAATAAATTACTACAGTTCTGTCTTTGCAGAAAGTCTCATTTTGTATTATGTATATTTAAATCTAGAAAAGCATGAATTACTCTGACAGTTGGTGCAGGAACTTAATAGTTAACTATTAAGTTAACTAGTTCCTATAAATACCCACTTATGTGGGTAACCTTATTCCAGCAAGCTGATATACTGACTTCTGTGAAACTACTCCCAGGAACGAAGTTATTCATGCATAACACAAGACTGGGATTTAAAATTTTCTGAGAGATAAACATCCCACTTTTCTTGCTTAAAAGAATAAAACAGGTCAAAGTTATACCAAGGTATAGGTCAGATATCACTTCATCCTATTGGCAGTACTCTACTCAAGCATCCTGTCTTTTGCAAGATGCACAATATCAGTGGAACTTTAAAAACAAGCAATATCTCCCACCCCAAATCCCTCCTTCTGAGCAATGTAATTGGGGAAATCAGTATAATTCAGTTAATCTTTATGACTACTTGTCTCTCTTTCTGGTCCTGGGATTGCAAGATCTTCAGTTATTATAGACCATGTTGACTAATATTTATAATTATTAAAATCTGAAACAGTGACTCGACTGTAAGTCAGTCAAAAGAAATGTCAATGTATAAAGCTCCATGCATATTTACAGTACAGTATAGCATAATATTTCAATGCTATATTTTAAAATTCTGAGGAAAGATTGCAAGTAAAGCTGAAATTAATTTTTAGTTTTTGTTATCTGTTAGCCTGCCACTGGATTGTTACAGATGGGTAGGTTTGCCAGATAACTTTGTAGCTGTCATTGGTATTCCCCGAACGTAAAAGGACCTATATTTAAAAAAACACTATTCCTGATGCACTGCTAATATTCTTTACTTCATTATTGATTAATTAATTATTAGTTATTTACTTCATTTTTGTTTCTGAAAGGGAAACACAGCTGGTCTTTGTTTACTTAAGTTATTTTAAGCAGTTAGTATAGCACAAAGGGACACGAGCCACACAGAGAATGCAAAACCAAACTGTAGTAAGGGTGACGCTGAAAGAGACTCAGGAATCACAGTGGATAAGCAAATGAAGTTAAGTTGCCAGCAAGCCCATGACTATACTGAGTGATGCAGTTCTTGTGCGCATGCTCACAAATTGTGTGTACACGCACACAGGCACACAGACGAGCGATACACAAGAACAGGGAGATAATTCTGGCATATTGAATAATACTGATGCTGATACTGCAGTGTCGTTTACTTTTCCAAGTATTTCAAAAGACAAGGTAGAGACAAGATAAAGAGACATGTTTTTCCAAGGCTGGAAAACATGCTTTCTAGTGATAGTTAAGAAGTCTTGTCCCTTCAGCTTACCATAAAGAATACCAAAGATGACTTTATACAAACACACTAGCACCTTCATTTTGAGACCATTCTTAAAAAGACAGAGAGCTTTTTAATCTAGCCAAGAACAGTCCAAGAAGAATTAATGAACAGAAACTAAAATCCAGGAAAGATTTGCCTTAGTTATAATCTGAACCTATTAATAATAAGGATTTTATTTGTTTGCAGCACCAACAAAGGAAGCAGATGTTCCATACTTTGGAATGTTTAATCAAGAGAGAAAGATACATATCTTAATCCACTGATTCTCAGCTTTTTCATAATTGAGTTCCATTTGGGGCATTGGAGGGCAGGAGAGGCAATATTCCACCTCTCAGTTGATCCAGTATCTCCCTGCCTATTCATCCCAGAAACGTTTTTCCAGTCTAGTAAAGTTTGTTAGCTTGGGCTTTACTGCCTCATCTGTAATGTGTTCAAATCTCTCAGTGAAGTCCATCTCACTGGCAGGGAAACATTCCTTCAGTCAAAGTTACTGTACTCGACGTGAGAACAATAGATTAAATTCCACGATGCATTGTATGAGAGGTCAGAAAAGATATTCACTTGACCTTTCTGTCTCATATGCTTCTGCCTGTTATTTCAGAAACAAAAGACTAGAAAGAAGGAGCTGGAACATTAAGTACAGTCCTCAACAACTGAAGGAAACTATGTAAAAAACTTAAAAAGCTTAGGAATATCCACCCTTCCCTTGCCACACTACCACAAGTCATAAAAACAATCTGTTGTAAAATACCTCACAGCAAATTAGGCTTTGTTACCTTTAGGACTTTTAGTACAAGAGAAAAATGTACCACAGCAGGAAAGAAAAAAGAGGCTGCCATAGTCATGAGGCCCTGAAAGGCCACGGGAATTTCTTACGTGAAGTACACCTGGTTTAATTTAAGAAACTGATCACGTTCTCAACAACTTTTTCCAAACTGTTCATAGATGCAGTGATTAGTATAGCTTACAAGCATTTAGGCAAGATCACCAGCCAAGCACATCAGAGTGCTTGGGACTGGGAATATCTATACACTTCATCCAAACGTGCTTCACTTTCTTTCTTACTGTGACTAGTCTTAGATGTTTCAGAGAAAGGCAAATACCTCTTCATAAGCCACTGACTGCCTCAATAAAAAGGAAGAAAATTCCTCTTCACTCTTACAGAAGACCAGCAAAAGCCTTAATAACACATACGATTTATTAAGAACAACATAAGACAAAAATTACTACAGGTATACTCAAAAGACCTGTGTGAGAGGAAGTGAATAGGGGAAGGAATGAGATATAGAAAGGGCCATCAGAAGTACTTGATCTAATGTTTCTCACTTGACAAAGCCACTTAACTCCCTGTTACTTCAAGCTTTTCTATTAAAGCACATCCCTGTGAAGATACCACATTTTGTGCAAATGGTTTGGCAATCTGCATAAATATTCCAGGTTGTCCCAAATATTTCACTTACCTGAAAATTAGGTTGAAATACACAGCAGTCAACAGTATTATAATGCCCTCTAAGCATAGTTATCAGTTCTCCTGAAAAAATAGTATAAACAGCAATGGTACTACCATACGGTACAAAAGCAAACTCTGGATTACAGCCACAAGAGATGGTGAATTTGAGTCCTTTTCTACTTTCATTACAGACTTTCCCATAGTTCACCTGTAAAATGAAATATTATGCAGTTAGCTATTAACTAATATTATAAGAAGTAGCTTTACATAAAAAGGACATTTTAATTTTTTCATTAATAACCAATAAAATCCATGTTAAGCTTCCCATTTTAATGTAAGTCTTAGGATTTCCAGATCAGATGTTCATCAAGGGAATTATTTTTCTGTTCATTAAAGTTTATTCTCTTTAATATAAACTTTGAGAAATGGCCGGGGCGGGGGAGGGGGGAAAGACATGCCTATATATGCAGCAGTTCCACACTTAAAGATGGAATTTGCATAGACCATTCAGGCCAGATCTACTCTGATGCACTAAAACTACTACTGAAATCAGAATTAGTTCAGGAATTCCTGCTTAAACATTTTCCTAGATGGTCCAACATTGCCATTTTCTCTCAAATATTGAAACTGTTAAGAGAACCAGATATGCACAATAGTATACATACAGTTATAAGACATAACTTATGTTTTCTGAAAGTTCCAGCAACTGGAAATGTTAAATTTAAAGCTTTAAAGAGCCCCCTTTTATGTTAAGGTACAGTATTTACATTTTCCTAGTGTGTTCTCCTTAAAATACTTCACACAAACAAGCACACACACATAAGTTAGTTTATACATAATTTTGAAATACCAGTTTTCAAGTAGCAGTAGATAGAAAAATATTATTTCCCTTTAAACTAAACTACAGAAAGCAAAGAGGTAACAAAGTTTCTTGTAGTCACACTGCTATATTAACAATTTCAGTGGTAAGTATAAAGTGAGATAGTGGTCTCAGCCTAGCTTTTATTACATGCACTCATCTCAAAAATAAAATACTGACAACCCAACCATTTTACTGTAAGACTTGCTTACTCCACACACTGAAGAAAACTTAACCCACCACTTCCTTCTCACTCTGAAAGTGCCCTTTATGTGTCGATCAATATGGCAGAAGGCTATATTTCTGAAGTATATATGCTATTTGGATGGCAAAGAAAAGAAGCACCAGTCTAGCCAACACCAGAACTAGCCCTCAGGGTTATCTCAGCAAGTCATCTCTTGCTCTTGGAAGTAGGAAGAGAGGAAGAGCATCAGCAATGCAGATGAAGTTTCTGTATCTCTCCCTCATGAGTTTGCAAAAAACAGTAGAAGAGCAATAGGCAGTATGAAAAGGACTGAAGGGCAAACAGGATGTCATAAATAAAAGGCAAAAACAAAGGGATTAGGAAGAAAAAGAATCATGAAGGAGAAGAAAATAAAGAATAACTCCCTATATTATTTCTTATGGACTAGTCAAGAGTGATATATTAAAATGCCTATCTTCTACCCACTGCTAAATCTTGGAGTTCATCACCACTGAGAAATTCAATATCATTCCCTGTAAGTACAGCTGGGATAAGAGCATTGCTATATGGCTAACTAGGACTCTGGCTTGTGAGTTGTGTGGGAAGCCTTGCAAATAAAAAGTATAAAAAGTATAGCTCATCATTGTTCGATATGTTTCAAGCTCTTGACAAGTCCTACAGATTGAAAGCTCACCGAAGTTTAAAAATGGAAAATTCCCAAACATGCTAGGAAACATTCCAATTGGATATATCAGTCTAATTAGGTCCTCCATAAGAGGTCAGAAGTATATTCGTGTGAACAGTACATCTTACCTCTAAACAAACGTAATTAAAACAAAGTATTAAAATTTCAACAAACAAAACATATATTCACAATGAGGAAGAAGTCCACTATGAACACCTGAAATTTGCAAATTATTTCACGATTAAAATCCAAGTATTTCTTCCTAATAAAAATAAGTGTATTTTTAATTTAAGACATTAGATAAATTCATTAATAGCATTATACATAAAATATTTTGCTTTTAAATATTATTGCCCTGCAATCCCTGCTCTTAATTTCTGCTGAAAAACAGAGAACTGCTTGTACGTACAACTTCAGTAAAGTTCTCTGGGTTCATTTTAAAGCTCTCTACCAAAACCTCAGGGCCTACAGTTAAAAGCCTAAGTATTTGAAATCTGTTGACTATACCCTAACAGATTTGTAATGTTTATCAAATAAATATTTTAAAACAGATGTCTTGCTTTGTCAGGTTCTTGATTCATCCTATGTCGACTGCCTGAGTCTATAGTTTGAGGCAGATACAAGGCTCAGTCAAGCCAGGTAAGGAAGACTCTCTGTTGCTCTCTTATTAAAGTTTGTTCTTTCATGGCTAAGAGCACTTATGTAAGAAAAACTGAAGAAAATGAGTCTAGAAAAAAAAATATCTCTCAATCATAATAAAAATGTTTACAAATAGGCAGTTTGATTAGCTTTCAGGTAGGTTGACATTTTCAAATTGAAAGGATATTTTCATCAGATGTGGGGCTTATGTTGGGTCCTTTGTGCACACCAGTGCTCATTTTTAAGCAACTGTGTTAAGCCCTGTTAAAGATAATAGATTTAAGAGGCATATTACTCTGCTGATAAGAAACAATTAAACTCTTTTCCAGACTATGTCAGCTGTAACAGCAACAACTCCCAAGCCACAACACTGCTCATAACAAAGGCATGTGCAACGAAAGAGGGTGGAGGGCAGAATTTCTCTGGATATACTTAGTGTAGATGTTTCTGCTTGACAAAGAAGCAATGGAAAGGAAAGGATGCTACCAAAACAAGAACTTAAGCAAGATCCTAAAAAGCAGCTTTGTCCTTAGAGCAAACAGGCAAACAAAACCCCCACCTCCTTCTGTTTGAGTCTTCCTATACTCAGTGAATCAGTACTTTGTATTCCTTTTTGTGATAAAGAATGTTTGTAAGATGTGTGACTCCAATATTCATTTCTCCTACTGACCAAAACAATTAACTAGATCCCAAGTTTAGTTCCCTGCTCAAAAAAATTCAGATGACTAGACTAATTTCTACACCACCTGATGGGATTTTTCAAATCTGAAGGAAGTAGATAGACCTCTATCAAATAGATACCTGGACTTTAGGAGAGCACTGTGAAAAGTTGCTGAATATCATCTGAGGCAGCCTAAACTTCTGATACAGACCTTCTCTCTGTACATTTCTCTGTATCTTGATTTTCTTCTATACTTAGTGGATTGCTTAATAAAGATATGCTACTGAACTTTTGCATTCTACTACTTTTTGCTTCTTCTGCAGCAACGGATGACATGCCTTGTTTTATGCCAACATTTTATTGAGGGATTCACCAGAGGGATCCTATCTTAAAAGTGAAGGTAAAAGGCACTGAGTGCTGCTTCCTGGCTTACAATACAAGCCAACAAATCTTTGTCAAGAAGTTCCCATGCTCCAAGTTTGTAACAACTGAAGAAAATTGCTCAGCATCCCTTGTGATGTTGTTTAGATCAGGTTTCATTTTTTCCAGGCATGATGCTTATTCAGCATCATTCATTCATTTATTATTATTCAACTAGGAGCATTTTTTTTCTGAGCAGCTTGTGAAGAAGTTTGTCAGTTAGCACAGGTACTGAATAACTGCCATGCAGAATAGCCCCTGCTTTGGAGTAAGTCATTTCAATAAGAATTACAGTTGCTTTGCTGTTACTATGTACATGGCAGTTTGGAGCATGTGTGCTGGAATTTGAAGTTCTGCTGCAAAAATAATTGTAATACACAATTAATTTCCAAGCATATTCTCTTTGACCCTCACAGTTTAATTTTTTATTCACATTTTGTAAGTCTTGTTGTTTTTCATTTGTTTCCAGAATGAATACAGTCAAGAGAAACATTTGACCTACTAGTTAAGCCAATGAAAACTGTACCCAAGATAACTCCCCTGGCAAAGAAAGAGTTAAGGCACTAACCACATATATCAGGGCAAAGAAGGGAGAAGACGGTCTCATCTCCTACAGGAAAGCTACAGGATAGCTTCTGCAAGGGGATTTACACTTGCTGGACTTCTTTCACGACATTGCAAGCCCTAGTTCTGTTTTGTGGTCACGTTCCCACCCTGCAGAACACTGCAGCTCAGTGGACTGGGATGTGAGCATCCTAGTGCTACGTACTGGCAGCTTGTTCACAGTGCGTGCTTCTCTGAGCGCTTCTGGTTGGTCTAACTCCAGCAGAATGTATTACAAATGGTCAAACATAGAAAAGCTTTCGGTACAAAGAGATGCCTCAGTACTAAGGCTGCAGTGTCACTCCCTCCTTCGCACCAGGGCTGGTACTTGCCTAATCTCATAAGGAATTGGCTCAGAGAGCTAAAACTGCAGAAGACTAACCAGTTATTTTCAAGGGGCCACAATTCTGTCAGCACCCTAAACTGCCTCACTAAGAGGTCAGACAAGAGCTGGGTGAAATGGGAAGCCAGTGTAGTGTATGCTAGACAAGAAGAGCAGGATCATTCTTTCTGGCAGCAACTATAGGTTAGGTCAGCTTTGTTATAATGAAATTACAGCTGAAGCGCATTTGCTATCTTTGCATACATGTTTCAGTTTCTTTAAGCAGTTGATCGATTTTACCTGAGGAAAGAAGTGATAAGAACAGAAGATAGAGGAAAATCAGAGAGGATAAAAAAAAAGATCAAAATAAAGAAAGTGTTACTGGGCTGCCGTTAACCTTAAAAGTACAGCGAATATTACTAATTTCTGTGTCAGTGAAAGCAAGCACTTTTGACACAAAGTTAGTATGTGTACTTCCTATTTCCAAGGCCAACTCAGTCATTTTATATCTAGAATTGAGAGGATTCAGTTTATCCAAGTTTAAAAAACAGACTATACTTGAAAGAAAAATCACCTCTCAATAGGGGATGAGAAATCAAGTTCATGACTAACAAATTATTCCACAAATGTTTAAAAATTTGCAAATTTCAAGAAGCTGCTTCCAAGAATCCTATACACAACAGACTGACTTCAAAGACAACCTTGTACTTTACTTCTGAAAAACAAATACAAAATAGAACTAACAAAAAGAAAAAACAGTTAAGGTTGGGGTTCTTAGATATTCTTCAGAGAACTATATTTGAAAAAAGCACTTTCCCAAATGACAAAACACTTCTCTTATGATTTTTCAAAAAGTGGAAATAAAATCCCAAACTCTTCCTCCTCCAAAAACCTCTCTTCTGACTCTCCTAATGTTTTCCCCACAATGTCTGATGTAGCCAAAATATGCGAAGAGAAAATTTAAGATTATGAGAACTTGAAAAAACCTCCTCCTGCACCATAATCTTTTTGAAAGGTGAAATCAGATTTGGCTAAAGAAACAAATTATTACATGCTTAATTACAATGGAGTCATAAATATAGTTCTAGCACGCAAAAATTAAAAGTGGTGGGAAACTATCTTAGATTAGGATCATAAGCCTTGCAGTGTATCAAGTGTGAGTATATTTTCCTTTAATATTTAATCATGTTAGTTTCCTCTTCTAACTCCCAAAGTGAAGAAAGAAAAAAGACTCTCCCCAGTTTTTGCTGAGTTTAATTGGCAAAAAGGAATAAGGATAGCATACATGACTTCTCCATCATCCATAGCTAAATTTTAGAACTTAAGTGTTTTTTTAATGTTCAGATTGATATCACAGATATTTTGTACACTGTCCGCACAGAAGTCTTGTAAGATTTTGGACAGGAGAGTTCAAAGTCATAATTCAGCTGGCATTCTGCTGAAAAACAAAGCATTTTTATAACACAATTGGGAGAAACAAGGATTCTTTCTGGTTAGAATCAACCAAATTACAGCAGTTATCTTTCAGATCTGTCTCGAAGTCAGAATTTTCTAGTTTAAGCATTCCAATTAAAAAAGAAAAAAGAACAAAAAAGAAACAGACAACTTGTACACTTATGAGATGGAGAAAGCTTCCCAAAGCTATATTAATGATTTGAGCAAATTCAGGAGTGTAGGTGCAGTTTATCTGTATTCATTACTGGCACTTGCACTTAATTTGTTTATTTGTTCTTTTGCACTTTATTTGTTTGTATATTCCCCAAGCCCAAGAGAACAAGCCAAACCTCATATAGATGTCATGTACTTAAATATACTTCACAGAAAAGTATTTAGCTGCTTCATATCTGCTGTTGTATGGTTCTCTTTCTACCGAGAGAAGCTGGGCAGCCATTAAAATCTCTAGTTCTTTGAAAAGATTCCTGTTATAACTAGGAAAAAAACCCCAAAGGTAAAGAAGATAGTGGGTTATTTGGACAGAGGAAGCAGCTGTATGAAATCAGATGGGGACTGGGAATTCAGGGTAGCAGAAGTGAGGCAGGCAAGCAGATAGAGTTATTTTTTGTGTATATTTCTCTTCCCCCAAGGTGGCTGCAGATTCAATACAATCCTCAGTTGTTTGTGTAGGCTTGTTTTTATATCTGTGAGGTCAGCCAGAAAGAAGGGGAAGGTGTTACTAGCACAGAGAAGGAAAAAGACCTATGGAAATAAGAAGGACTAGCTAGTGGGGATTAAAGAGACTATGGGAGTGAACTTGTATTACCTGCACATGCATTTATTTGACTGCTGATGACTTAAAATAATTTTAAGCAATACGTCTGTGTGGTGTATGTAAATACAGTACTCTGGACAATACAATTCTGGACTTAAAACAGCAAGACAGGATCAAGCTATTCAATCCCAATTAAGAAAACGGTAAAATAGCCCATGAAACAAGTCTGTGAACTAACAGGCACAGAAAAACAAAAGGCATTGATCCAGCTGGTGGTAGGAGAGTGAACAAACTGTATTATCTACTTTGGTGATAATGATTTGGAGACAGAAAGATGTCTGTTTATGAAGTGCTGAGAAGGAGCTGGCGAATATGAATAGTATGAGAATAGAAAAGTCCTTTCATTTAAATGTCTACAGGGAATATTTTTTGCTGTGTTCTGAAACTAAGCAGCAGGAAGTAAAAGACTGCTAAATTAGAGATTTCCCCCCCCCCCCCTTCCTGATAGCAGTGAGAGACCATGTTATCCTAATTAGCTAAAATCTCACAGAAACTGATGTGGCTAAAATGTGTCCTTCTTTGAAAATAAATGTAGAAAACAATTTTCTTTATCAAAAGGAAAGTTAAAACAGGAACCTTCAGCAAAAATCTGGTCACAGAAAGGACTGGAGCAGTAGAGATTTTTTTCCCTGTTGGGTTACAATGCAGATGTAGAGGGATGGATATTTTTGACACTGATGTAAACAGGCATGAGAAAGATTCCACAAAAACACTTAAAGAAAGTAGCAAGGAAACCTGGCAGTCAAATAGTGACACACTCAGGTATGAGCACCTGCCCCATGGATAGCACACATCATGTCCTATTTTTTTTTAAACAAGCAAAAATAAGGAAAAAGATCCTGAACAAAAAGGCCTGAAAAATCCTTAATGAACTGAGATAAAGCAGCAATACCCTTTATGACAATGAATGAATATCCAGAGGTGTAACTATAATTGCACAAACTATTAGCAATCTTTGAAAATTAAGTGCAAATAAAAACATAACCAAAGATCCTTGAAAACTTACTAATGTGTTTTCTCCAGTGGAGCTATTCCAAAGTCTCATCCGATCATCTGTACCAACAGTCAACAAATGAAGCCCATCATTTGTATAGCATAAACCATTAACTCTCCCACTGTGAGCAGTGTTTGCTGCCAGAAAAAGAGATGGTTCAGAATTCTACACAACTACTATTCTGTATACACATTTCTATAATGTATAACTAAATAATTTAACTTTTGGTTTATGAAAACATGACTATTTCCATGGATCACTTTATTTAAAAATATACAGCCATAAATAGCTGGCATGTACAGCTGGCTTTGCACATATTGCTCATTGCATACTATAAAGGAATGCAATTGAGTTCATCCTGCAATTCTGCATATGCTTAAGTAGGATAAAGTAGCCAACACAGGACTCAGTGCTACCATGGCTAAACGCATTATGGTGCCCACAAATCAACTCATTGAGAAGAAGATGAGGTATCTCCACGTTAAACTGCAGTACACAGTTTAGACATATCTTTCAGGTAAGGAAGCTTTATCTATTTTGCAACGATTTTCTAAAAAAATTTGTTAGATGCGCTTCTTTTAGTTCAGATATATTTCAATATATTCAATCTCCTACTTCATTTGATTGCCACTAAATTATTAACAAATCAATTTGATCCTGTCAGACACAGAAAAACAGCAAAGTGAAAAGAAAGTAGGTGTGTTTGAACAAGACAATGCATCATTCAAACAAACATACAAAATTACACTATATAACAGATAATACAATTACACTAATTAATTTCAGGAGTTACATAGAAGTCCACTGTCCACCTTTTATAAACAAAGTTAGATTAAAATATAACCAATTTTGTTTTACAAAAGTCTTAGCTTTCATCTCAGTAATTTCTTATATTTCAATGAAATTAAAAATACTCAATACCAAACACCTATATTGCCACACTACAATTTACACAGCAGAGGGAGTAGTCATTAAAACAGATATTCACTGCTATTTCATATCCTCTAACTGTACAGTTTTGAAAGTCAGCTTGATTGTGCGTGCACAAATCTATGCACAATTTAAATTGCGCATAACAAGTTGGAGCCACTTGTAGCTTTAATAGCTATGATACACCCTATGCAAATTCCTTCATTCAGAACCAGGAAACACAAGCAATTTCTACTTTGTTTCTAACTATTTTAACATATGTATGTTAAAATAAAGTAATATATAAAAAATATTTTATATCTCGAGGCCATTTTACAGATCTGTCTCAAGTCAGAATTTTCTAGTTTAAGCATTCCAATTAAAAAAGAAAAAAGAACAAGAAAAAAGAAACAGACAACCTGTATACTTAGGGGATGGAGAAAGGGTCCTAAAGCTATATTAATGATTTGAGCAAATTCAGGAGTACATATATATAATATATTTCTAAATAGTATGCATTTCTACCTCAGAGCAGCTACTGTTCAAGCACTTTTTTGGCCTGCCCAAATTACAGACCTTTGGTCCAGAATTAATTTAAATTCATGAACTGTATTTTAAAGTACAGCACCTTTCCTTTAATTTAGTTGCTTTTTAGGTATAGAAATGTGACTTGAAGTTATATCAAATGTTAATGTTGTAGTTAATAACTACTGATATTAGGAACCACTAATGTGTTTGATTGTACTGAAATGAGCGGAATTTAGCTTCCTGCAAAATTAATTATCATCATAAAATTCAAACTCTTTTTTATACCTTATTCAGTATAAAATGGTGATAATTAATTTCACAGAATCATATCTAAGACAGAATATTCTAGAAACTTGCCTTGGAAGGAGGACCAGTTTATATGGGAAAAAGGAATGTGCTTTTCGTCATTTTTTTGTTTTGTTTTGTCTTTGTTTTATAAGAGTGTAATTAACTATTATGACAGCTAACACGTAATGTAGTGATTTTTCATTATAAGAAACCTAAGCTACAACAGGAATGAATTCTTCCCCATAAAAAATGGATGGCACAATTCCCAATTTTAGGGGGAATAAACATTTAAACCAGACACAATATTACTGTCAAGGAGATCTTTCTAAACAAGACACCCAACCACAATCAATAGGTTCGTAACAGAAGTAACTAAACAAAATTCAGTGGCTTGTTATGCAAGACGTGATAACTGGATTATCACTACTGTCCTCGCCTGTCCTAATATTCAATTTATTTATGAAATTAAAGAATGAATCTAGTCACATATGGTTTACCACCAGTTATATTCTGTATTACCTGCTTCAGAAGATGCTTTGGACTTCTCTCCATTGTGCTGATCAAGTGTAGTCAGACATCCAGATGCTCTCCTCACATCCCATAATTTTACTCTACCATCAGCACTGAGAAAAACAAATTTGCACTGATGTATCCATTAGGGAAATTGCTTCCACTAAAGTCAATATCTTTCTTCAGCCAATCTACCTGGCACTCACCCTGGTCCAGCAACTATTCTGAACTACTCTTCATGCAGTCACAATCAGGCCAAAAAAATTTCATGAAAAGATTTTAAGATAGACTTCAGACTTTTGTTTACATGCATTAATAAGTATAGCTGGTACACTATAAGCACCCAAGTTACGTGCATATCTTTGTGTACAACATAATACACTTGCCTCAGTCTACAATATAACACTCTTGCATACATACACAGACTAGAATAAACTTGCTAACTCTTCTATTGATAAAAATGTACCTACAGAATTCAGCATTGCATGCAATGGCTGTCCAGGAACTTAGGCAATTGCTCATGCTACCACAGCTCCATGGTATGACTGGTACCCAAGCAGGCTACCTAAATGTAGGCTGGGTAGGTCTACATGATCTGTTGTACAGTGCTACAGCAGAGAAACACTATGACAGCTTGCTTCTGTCTGACCCACCAGGTATGTCTGCATTAACGGAGCAGCACAAGCAGGGAAAAACCAAGGTTCAGGCTGCTGTGATTCATGCCAGCTCCAAGACTGCATGTCCACATTGTTTTATTACCAGCAGTATAATCCATGCTAGCTGTTGGTGCTGCGTACACATTGCACACACCTAGACACACACGTGCTAGAAGACCCTGCACCCGCATTGCAAGCAATGCGCTTTGTAGGGCACTCTGATGTGCAGCTTGGTTTGAGTGCTTCAGTCATATACTCCTGTGTGTACCACAAGACTCCAAGTACAGACAAAAGGCAAATTCACACCAAAAAGACCCCTTCCCATGCACTAAATTGCTAATGTAGATATATCCATTGTGAGTATCTGGTCAGCTCCCAGCAACTTAACTGCTCATTTTGAGGGAAAAAAAAAAAAAAAAGAAAAAAAAACACTTTTAACACTTTTGACCCCAGCTAAACAAAAACAACTGCTTTGCTTTGATCTACAGCTGGAAAATATATCCCATCAAATCGCTGCTTACATAAGCAGTCTTCTAACTATACATTTTTTCCTGTGCATTCTTAAGTTAGATCAGTGCATTAATAGTTGAAAGATATACAGTCCTAACTTAACGAACTGACCAAAACCACCGCAACTGTTTATAAGATTATGTCATATCTGTTCTTTATCTGTCCAAGCTAACGACTAATATTTTCTTTTGTGCTCCTCTCCACTACAGATTGATTGCTACCTTCCAAGTGGCATTCCAGCTGAATATGCTGAAAACATCTCATTTCACCACAAACAAATATTCTAAGACTATAAATAAGAGAGATTTGTTGAGGTTGCAGCTGATTATAAAATGAGCAATAAACTACAGGTGATTCACTGAAACATTCTTAAAAGGCATACAGAGAGCTTCCTTATTAAAAAAAATTACTGTTTTATCTTTGCCAATGCACTTTCTATTGCTAACCTTTTTAAGCCAGTTCCAATGAGCAGGAAAGAGCTTATAAGCTTTTCTAGCACCTGAAACCAAAAAGTATGAAAAACATCCAGAAAATAAGTCTCTTCTCTGGCTATTCTAATCTCCTGTCAAAACTTTCTAAGTGTCTGACATTCTTTAGAGAAATTTCGCATAACAGGTTTCATACATCAGCCACATAAAAATCAAATTACATTCTCCCTCCTCATAAGTGATCATAGCAAGCGTACAATGGTCTTGGAAAAAACTCCCGATACAGGATAAGTTCAGTCTCTTTCTCTTTTCAGCAATACTAGTCAATTTCTCCTCACTACCTTGTCAGTACATCAGTGCTGCTAATTCTAGCCTGTATCTGTGAAAAGACCGTGTTATATTATTTGACAATATCGTCCAACTGAAGTCCTAAACTAAAAACAGAGCCATGAAGGCACACATTCAGCATGCAGTTACCACAAGGCAACATGACAACATAAGTAGATGTAGTTTAAAGTTACACAACCTCAAAGCAAAATGTTTGGGAGACTTTAATAAATCAATATTTCAATAAAGAACAAAGTTTGCCACTATTTCTGTGATGGAAAAATAAAGAAACATAATTTTTCATTTGTTAAGACAATGAAACAAAGAAAAAAAAATTCACGCTGTTAGAAAGTTCCACAGCTATGCTGAATCTTCCAGAATCATGGCATCACAAGCCAAATGTATGCAACTCTGATATCAACTTATTATTCAAATTTCATTCTCAACTAATTAAATAGCCATTTCTCTCTGTAATTCAAAAGAAAAAACACATCAGCCAAGAAATGGAGAAGAGAAATTTCACATTATACTCAAAAGGTAACATTTGTAAAATCTATAGGAAAGCCAAAAGGATCTTTTGAACTGAAAATGGCTGGGATGAAAAAAATGGCCTGATTGTATCAACATAAAATTGAAACTAACTGAAACGCTGCAGCTTGGAAAGTTATTACTCATCAGCTAAGCTACCTGTGCACCCTTTGACAGAATTCACCACGATAAACCATGACGGTACTCTGAGCTAAACGTGTTTTACTTTGTCTTAAGAATAGATTAGCAATATGCACACTAATAAACAGTAAGAAGAAGTATCTCTACAGCGTTGCATCATTTGCCCACACCTTTTAATGCAATTACTATTTCAAAATTCTGTTTACAATCTTCCTACAAAATAAGTATCACTTGGATAGCTCTTCAGGCCTAGTTTTTCTATTAAGAATCTACAAAACTGTAAATAGGCTAAGTACATAATGAAGGCTGATTTTCAAAGTTCAATTGAGTTGTACAAAACATGCATAACAAATATGTAAAATTTTCCCATTGGACATTATTGCTTGTAACAGCATAGAAACATCTTTACCTTGCTGTTGCCAAAATATATTCATGACGCGGGGACCAAGACACTGCCAGCACTTCTTGCCTGTGACCTAAAAATGGTATGAAAAAGCTTACATGATTTTCCATGAAAATATTTATATGCACCTCTTTATGAGAATAACTACAGTAAAAAACCCGCTCATTTCTATAGGACCCACCAATTCAAAACAATAATCTGAATGGCCTACATTGCAATATAAATTTGTTTTGGTCTAGAGATTATTTTCCTTTCTTCCTCTTGCTTGACTGGGATTGCAGTGAGCTGAAAGTGATACAATATACTATTATACATACATAACTTTTACTGGTGTTAGTTGTGCAAAACAGAACAGCAGTCACAGCTACTGAGATTACTTTAAACACTGTTATTAAGTTTTGAATTAGCACTGGTACTCTCATATGCAGAAGAAATTTAGCATATACTTTTCTTCAAACCATTTCAAAATGTTTAATAAAAAGTATGTTTACTTTATGTACTTAAGATTAAAATCTTACTCAGCTGATCCTCATATAGTCTTGTCCTTAATTTGGGGTATTTGTTTTTCCCCTTATTATGCCCCAAATATCAAGACATTAAGTTAAATGTCTGTTTTGACTTCTTAGCAGCATCATCCCCAGCACCACTTAGTGGCAGGTAGCATAAACACATTTTAAAAATTGGAAAAAAAGTTCCAAAAGTGTTAAACAAATATAGACAATAGGAAGTGTAAGCTGACCTAAATACAAGGACTGCAACCATGCTTCACAGAATAATAAAAACACATGGCCAAAATAAAAACAACATTGCTGAAAAATAAACTAAGTCATACAAATACTATTTTTACTATGCAGTTTAGAGCTACAGGAACCATCTTGCTTCTTGTACACCTTCTATTAAACAAATAGTTTTCCATTGCCTGAGTTAATCAAAGGGCTGGCATGCCCAGGATAATGGAAAAATCTCTAATGCGGGTACTACAGGATACACTTGGAAGGCACAGTGCAGGCACATTTATTTGGCTCCATTGAGTAAACAGCAGTCCAGCATGAATTTAGCTCCATTTCAGTTGTCAGAGTAGACTATGTGAAAATATTCATATATATTTACAACACACTATTGAGTGCTTCAGGTTCTGTAAAGAATGATTAGATCATGTTTAGTGAAGGACATAAACCGCTTCCATCTGTTCCTGTGATATCACACTTGAGCTAACTGCACTGTGCTGCGCATAAAGACACAATCAGCCTGTGCCTGGAAAGCACTAACCCTGACTCAAAATTAAGAAGCCCTACTGAACCTCAACAGATTCTCTGGAGAACTATTTTTTCCCACTCTCCAGTGATTTCAATTCTAGAAATAGATCATTGAGACACCCATCCTGGTTTGCGTAGAGCTGATTCAGTTCAGGAGGGCTTACTAGCTCAAGCTCTGCGTCACACAAAAGCACCTAGGCTGCTTTTAGACAAGCTGACCACAGAAGAAAGAGAGATGTATTTGCATGTTTCTTTGTCCAAGCTAACATTTCTCTACAGTTTCTAGATCAGCTCTGGCTCTTGCCCTGCTTATTTGAAGTATAAGCACATTTGTCTCGTCACTGCCATCACTTGATCGTGTCTACACTCACCTTCCTTCCCCCCACCCAATGACCTTTATTAAACATTAGCAAAACTGCCTTAAGGGCAAATTCTTACTAAATGCAAAAAGTAATAGACTTTGTTATGGGAGACAGTGTCAAAGGCCTTCCTATTCTCATAGACAAAGTGATAAAGTACAGGCTAAGTGAGTGGACAGGGAGGTGGACTGAAAACTCTGAACTTCCAGGCTCAGAGGGTTTTGCTCAATGGCACAAAGCCTGGTTGGAGGCTTGTAGATAGCAGTGTCCCCCAGGGGTATAGTGGATCCAATACTGTTCAGCTGATTATTCATCGGTGACCTGGATAAAGGAACAGAGTGCACCAGCAGCAAGTTTGCTGATAACACAAAACTGAGAGGGGCGGCTGATACCCCAGAGGGCTGTGCCATTCAGAGGGACCTTGACAGGCTGGAGAGATGGGCGGAGAGGAACCTCATGTAGGTCAACAAAGAGTCAGAAAGTGCAGAGTCCTGCACCTGCAGAGGAACAACTCGACACATCAGTACAGGCTGGGGGACAACCAGCTGGAGAGGAGCTTTGCAGAGAAGGGCCTGGGGATCCTGGTGAATACCAAGGTGAACACGGGCCACCAACGTGCTCTCGTGGCAGAGAGGACCAACAGTATGCTGTGCTGCATTAGGAAGAGTGTTACCAGCATGTCAAGGCAGGTGATCCTCCCCCTCTGCTCTGCCCTGGTGAGACCACATCATCTGCAGTGTTGTGTCCGCAAAGATAGCTAAGGGATGGGAGCATCTATCATATGAGGGGAGGCTGAGAGAGCTGGGTTTGTTTAGCCTGTAGAAGAGAAAGATTAGGGGGGATCTTATCAATGTTTATAAATATCCATAAATATAAATATCATTGGAGAGTGTAAAGAGGACGGGGCCAGATGCTTCTGAGTGGTACCCAGTGACAGGACAAGAGGCAATGGGCACAAACTGAAACACAGGAAATTCCACCTGAACATAAGAAAACACTTATTTACTGTGACAGTGGTTGAACACAGGAGCAGGCTGCCTGGAGAGGTTGTGGTCTCCATCCTTGGACATTTTTAAAACCTGACTGGATGCTTGTGCGGGGTGTGTGTGCATGTGTGTATGCGTGTGTGTGTACACCAAATGATCTCCAAAAAGGTCCCTGCCAACCCTAAGTATTCTGTGATTACAAAACAATAAAACCCTAGTTTCTCAAATTAGGTAAACACAAAGCATTAGATACCACCCTTCCATAGTGAATAGTATCTTGCTCTTTATGCAGAAACCTCTTAAAATCATGCAAGTGCCTTTATAGGATATTTTGTTGAAAATAGTAAAGATTTTTTTTTTGAAGAAAGCAGCACCCATATTGAATTTACACGATCACAAAACAATGCCAGTTAACAAACAATGCCGATTAGAAAACATTAACTACTATTGATTTGATCAGGGTTTATCATGAAAACATCCAAACATCTATAATAAATGTTCATTAATTAATATGTGTATTCTCCAATTCATTACCACTAGAATAACATCCAGAAGAACCTTTTCCACTGTGTAACTTTCACAACTGGTACAAAATGTTACTTACAAAGTCATGTTACTTACAAAGAATACATTGTATACAGCATTTCTTTATAGGGCCTGGTTTACTCAAAGTAGTTATTGTTTAACATTTATGTTTCAGACTAAAAGTACCCTGCAGAATGTGAGAACAGGATCCAGACTTCAAGTCACAGAGCTGTACTTTGGGGCTTTTGGTACCAACTGTAACAAGAAAAACAAAGACAGCTAAAAAAACCCCAGCAGTTGAAAGGAGAAGAAGAGCAACAAAAAATTCTAGCAATGACAAAGAAATAAAAGAAAAATGTTAGCTGCATAGCAGTTCATTTAGTCAGAGTACTACATAGGCTGTTGATGCAACATATTTTATTAATAGATTTACATTTTTTAAGTGTAGGTGAATTTAAGATATTACAAACAAAATATAGAAACTGAGGGCAAACAAAACACTACCTATGAAACTTAAGAATTAAAAATATGATTTCTCACATAGTTAAATAGCATACTTGTAAGTAATACATAACACACATACATACCCATATATACAATTTATTATGTTCAAATCTAATAACCTTCAAATGCTGACTTATGTAACTGAGGGTAAACTGGTTATACCTAGGAATTTTAATCTGGAAGGTGAATTGAACAACACATTATTCCAGAAGAACAAATGTGAGATCCTCATCATAAACATCATCAGTCCAACTGAAAATATTTCATCTTAACAATGACCTAATCCTTACATAATTTCAGTCTTTGTAAGATGCAAGACAGGGGAGGGAAGAATCTCTGACTATTACTTACTTTTTACTACAGCCCCAAAATACATAGGAAATCTCTGAAAAACACATACATACCTGCTATTAAACAATGTTTGGTAGCAACTGGAGACATATGATGGCTATAAACTGTTCCCTCGAAATGAAACACATCTGCAGGCTGATAATAAAAAGATTAATTTAATCAGAATCATAAGAATGTAAATCTTTTTTATTAAGCATTTTTCAAGTTGCAGCTACAAATAAGACTAATACAAATATTACTATTTACATACTAATAATAACATGCCTACTTAGTAAACCAATCATGGAAACACTGCAAAGTAAGTAAGTCTGCTTGCAACACTAGACAACTATGCCGGACCTGGAAGGTGACCCAGAAGAAAGTTCAAGAAAGTTGGCTGATCAAAAGCATAAATGGAAGACATTCAAGGTTTATCACAATTTAAAAGAGGAAGCAAGACAAAATAGCAAACAGGAAGGTTACGAACAATATGGAGAAAGAAGTCACCAGGAAAGAACAACTTAGACTAAATTCAGGAGCCCCTTGTCAGTTCACAAACATCACATGCTACCCTTCGTTCCTCAAAGAAATAAATACGAAAATACATGCAATGATTAGCTCCCTTGACAACGTTAAAAATTAAAAAAATACAATACTGGCTTTGATAGCTAGTACAACGACTTTCAGGTACTCTTTGTTTTGTTGTCTCATTCTAAAATATTGAATAGAAAAAAAAATTAACTTAAACCTAAGTTGTCTATGTTTCCAAACACACTGTTTGGTGGCAGAATGCAGGTCAATTAATAGCCTTCACGTAAACATTGTGTTGTGTAAGTCACGCTCACAGAGCCACCTGGAAAATGAACAGAGCTTTGCACTTAAGAGAAGGTTTAGTGACTGCAAATATAGCTTCACATCTCATAAGTGATCAAAATGAATTCTCTGTTGTGTCCCTAAGATGACAGTCCAGAATTCATAGTTCAATAGTTAGATGTTAGGACTATATGAGTCAGCAACAACCTAAAGCCAACGGAATCTGTGAACTTAAAGTCACAGTAATATGTTAGCATTTCTGTAGTGGTTTCTCTTGTCCTCCTCCAAATTTTTGAAAGTGGATATGACATAGTGCTTACAACCGCAGAATTTTGGATGTAATGACCCAGGAGGTCTTTTCCAAACCTACATGACTACTGTTTTTAAATAAAAGACACTCCATTTCTATCTTTTTTATTTCTAAATGCCAAGGCCAGCCTTCCAAAAGCAATACCTATGCCTTGCTTATTAAAAATAACCAGCTCTGCTGTACACTCTTATTGCTGTACACTCCTATTGCTATACAAATAAACTAAATATTTACTATTTTTGTGAAGCACTCAACAACCCTGGAAAAAGAACTACAGTTTCAGATCAGTCCTTGGCAGAAGAAATTACCTAGTATAAAATCAGCTGCACGTACTCCTGTTTGTGGCTTAAGCAGAAAGGAACAGCCCTGAGGGTTCCAAGATCTCACACAGTTTAGGCATTCAGGTCTTCAGAACCAGACAAACACACGTTAAGGTAAGTGAGAAAGCCAGAACCACACCACCATGCTGCTGTACCCGCAGTTCTATAAACCAGTTATTTCCACATGCTCGCTCCTGCTGAGCTCCGAGTGAGCTGCAGACGCAGAATGAATGATACGGAAAGAGACCTGGAAGTCATAAAAATTCTTATTTACTTACTTGTAAGGTATTTGTATCCCATATTTTCAATGTTTTATCAAATGAGCTGGATGTAAACATGCCAGTATCATGAGGATACCACTGGACTGTCTCTACACTGAATCTGTGTACATCAGGATGGCTCCTATAATTAAGTAAAAGATCCCAGTTGATTAGAGTCAGCAATTAATTGTCTGGAAACTCAGTGACACAAGTTGAAAACATAGTTTAAACATTTCAAAAAACTGCACCTAAGCTTTCAAGAGAAATGACTGATTTTGGTGCCTCAGTTTTTGACCAATGTAAATTACTTGAAAGAGCCCTCATTTCAAGAAAGTGCAGATCATTTACCTTTTTGAAATATGGTATCTGTAGCATATCTCAAGTTAAGCCAGTCTGAGGCACAGAAGATACTAATCTCTTGAAAAACTTGAATTTTTGATGTTTAAAGATCAAGTTAGGCCTAACACTACAAACCACTTAAGTTTGTTGAGACCCACTGACTTATAATTGGATCCACTGAAAAATATGATCATACACGTAATTTGAAGAATTACATGTTAGTGATTATGATTTAACATTAGCTAATAACTACAGCTATAACAGTTACCTGATATTCAGTTACACTGAAGTCACCAGAAAGCACTGGAATGAGTTACCAAGAGTTAATTGTTTTCACATTCACAAGTGAAAGAAGAAAAAATTATCTTGATAACAATAACTTTTGATCCCACTGTATGTAGTTATAAAGTCTAATTAATAATACATCAACAGTGCTGGGAAGAATGCACACCAGAGCCAATTTTGCCAGCTCAAGAAGGATATGATTCTATCAGCCGGGCTCTGAACAGCACAGGCAGTTCCTGAGCTGGCTCCATGTAGATTCAGCTCTAGTGTTTTGATACCACGCTCTCAGATTCAAAAGCAGCTTGCAAAAATAGCTGAATTGGCTCTATTTGGAGCTAGTGAAGGGCCCACAGGATTTCTTCACTTCAGCTCTTATCTTCGCATTAGCCTCTCAAGTAAGTGTCCCGGCCTCCAAAGTGATTATTATTGCAGGTATCATTATGTAAATGATAGAGATTCCGTATGCAGTTGTGTGTGTGCACGTGTAGTTTATGTGTATATACACATATACATATAAACATGTATGTGGTGTATATATGTGTACATAGAAATACATACACACGTATCTGGCACCACACCTAAGCTAATAAACCTTCCTATTTACTTGGGTTGCTAGAAAGCACAGAAAATATCTGAATGTCTTTAAATAGAGTCAGTCTGAAGCCACATTGACTAAGCAAGAACTATTGAGCAGCTGTTGAGCTTAGTTTAGTAACTCCTGCATTGGTTATTTCTAAAGCATGCCCTAGAACAGCCTGTTACCTTGCCACAGTGCTAAAACTCACCTGATTTTGTGCTACAGCAGGCCAAGCTAAAAATCTTCAGTACCTGAAGTACCTGGAAACCAAGCCTGGCTTGATCTAAACTGATTCCTGCAGAACCATTTATACACACTGAGTGGGAAGATCTAAATTCATGGAACTAATTATCCTAGTACAATAAATGCAAGTGCACAACTGTGAACTGTGTTCAGCACTGCACCAAAGCTATTAAGTTCTCCCACAACCAGCAGACTGAGGGATGAATTCAAAAACACTTCAGTAGCTATGAAGGAATCACCTTTGGTCTGGCCAAGCTTACCGGTGGCCACGTGCCATTCAGCTTGTCTCCATGCCTCACGGCTCTATGCTACTCCCAGTTTATTCTATACTCAGTATTCTTCCCCACTGCTCAGGACATCCCAGCCTTTTCTACCAAAGATAACAAAGAATTAATTCTATAGATGGCAAGGTTGCTGCCATTCATCTCGGACAGGCTTGAAATAGGGAAGATAACCTTCCACACAAGCATCAGCTACATATTATCTAGAAGCTGGCTTTCTCAAATGTCAGTTTTTGCTATGCGACAGCATAGATCCTAAAAATCTGGCTGAAGTTCAGCATGTAGACTCCTGAAATTTTCTGTGTTCTTTTAGGAAGTTTTTATTTTTACTATACCAGCCTTAACTAGCATTGAAGATTGCTTTAAAATAGAGTCATAAGCTCAATAACTGAGATTTATTTTTTTGTTAACGAATGATGACTAAATCTAGCTTTTGGAGATATAGACTTCTGGGACTTAATTTAGTTGTTGACAAATAGGCATCTAGTACCTTTTGAATTATCCTATCGTATCCTTCAGCTGTCAGTCTTGTCAGGTATGTGTCCCATAGGTAACGTTACATGTTAATCCCATGTAAAAATTTCAGCTATTCTAAGAAATCTCAAATGACACTTGACATCTACAAGAAAATGTATCAAGCCATTTAACCTCCCAAATGTTTGTACATTGTAAGCTTTTCTTCAAGACAGAGGTGTTGGTACCCTTCATGAGAGCCGCATGAAATAATTGCTAGACAAGTTATTAAGGTAGCATTGGCGAAAAGTCAAAGATTGTATTTGCTGTAGATTGCAGCAAAAGCCTTCCATAGAAGAAGAAGAAAAAAAAAAGCCACGTTCTCCAATAGACAGCTGTATTTCTACAGGAATTACTTTATTCTAGATGAGAAGCACTGGGTATATTACAGTCTACCATCAGGAACTAGCTCCTCTAATGCTCTGAACTACTGGAACCTCAACAGGCTCTGTTCAGATTTATTCAGAAATAGCCTCAAAAGGCCTCTAAAAAGGCAACTTCCTCTTTTACTTATGCAGCTTCCAGATGAGATTTACCTTGTATCCTGCAAACCTGGGACACAGGCAAACCTGTGTAATATACCATTATCAAGTGATACAAAGATAGGAGCCCAACAGTCGCATAGGAAGTATTTCTTCCTGGTAATTAAACATTGATTTATGATGTCATGATGTCTGCATGAATAATATCCCAATAGCTAAAGATGAATTAGCTAGAGTAAATATATGAAACGTACTAAGAAACTAAACGAATACTTGGAAAAAATAATTTGAGGGAAAAACCAACTAAGTAGCTTAAGAACCACCTACTCTGAGCAATGAGAGGTATTTTCTATCATATGGAACATTGTGCCACACAAAATTAGATTCTACAACTACAATTTAAGCCCATATTCAAATCATAAGAAATAAAAGATGTATCTACTTGAATTAACACCTACTTAAGAAACCACCAACTATCTATCAACACCATGTTGAGGTGCTCACAAGCAGAATTTTCAAGTATGGAATATTTCCACTGCCATAACTGAGAAGTAAATTATGACATCATTTTAGTACAGATTTGCAAGTTTTTATGCTGTGTGTTGTCAGCATATATTTCTTCAGTTTGTTGTTTATGTTTCAGAAATTTGTTTCTGGTTCTGAGATTCAGTGATGTATAGTCATTACTCATTCTTAATTACAATTTTAATTTATTTTGTTGAAGCAGTTCCAGCCATCAACACTTACCAAATGCAGCTTACTTGCAGTAGATTCTGTTCTTACCCATTTGTAGGGTAGGAACATTGATGCATGCTCTATTATCCTTTTTCTTTCTTGCAGGACACAATTTAGGCCTCTTACTGTTACAAATCTTTTCTGCTCTTGTCGATCTTAGTCATGAAGCTCTTAGACCTCAAATAATTTGAAGACTGGGAAAAAATAAGGGGAAAATGTAGCTACTAACCTTTTAAAATGCAGGATGTATCTTATTACGAGCCTCAGATAAAGTCCTAACCTACTAGATAGCCATACTATCTAAACACAAGGATAAACAACTTTTGCTAGAAGACTGAATGCCTGTAATGGACAAATTTTTACTGCCTGCAGTAAAGTCTGACATCTATAGAGGCTTTGAGTCTATACAGACTATATGAACAGTATGGTAGCACTGGTCTTCAAAAAAATGTTCCATTTTTGTCTGTAACACATCTGTCCTTACTCAAACACGTCTTAAGAAGTTCTGCTTTAATTACTTATGCATCGATAATGTCTAATGTCCCTAAAATACTTGTGAAGCTGAAGGCAGGGAGAGAGGGAACAAAATCAGCAACGGAATCTATGTCAGATTTTTTCCAATCAGGTGAACAGAGTTATGCATAGGTCATTTTCCTTTGCTTCGACATACAATTATTCCAAAACACACATTATTCCAAAACACACATAATAATTGTATGCTTATTGGAAATATAACCAAGAATATTTATATAACAGTCACAGACTGATTTTATCATCTTTACTGGCATAAAGTCAGATAATTTCAACATGAAATAATAGGAAAACTGAAAGATGAGAAACTGTTACATGGAGAAGGATGATTTTCTTTTCTAGTGTTGAAAAAAAAAGAGATCGGAGTCCTAATCCTGGCTTTTTGTTGGTGTCGACACCAACAAAACAAAGGGTGTAAAGATCTACACAGCAAAGGGTGTAAAGAGGATGGGGCTAGACTCCTCTGAGTGATATCAAGTGACAGAGGAGAGGCAAGGGCCACAAACTGAAATACAGGAAATTCCATCTTAACATAAAAAAACACTTCTTTACTGTGAGGGTGGTTGAACATCATAACATAAGAGAGGTTGTGGAGTCTCCATCCTTGGAGATATTCAAAACCTGACTGGACACGGCCCTCACCAACCCTGCTTGTGCAGGGGGGTTGGACCAGATGGTCTCCAGAGGCCCCTTCCAACCTCAACTATTCTGCGATTCAGTAAGACAGACCTCTCTACCTTACTTCCTACTGAGCACAACTAATACCTACCTTTTAACTTTTTGAACTGACAGGCTGAAAAGATATGTTCAAACAACAACAGCAAATTGTCACAGTACATAAAGTATAACTGTTAGATTAGACAAAAATAAAAGAAAAAAAAAAGAATTTACTCCCACTGCTTAATAAATCACATGAACCCTCACAATGTTTCTTGCTTTTCTCTATATGCCAAAATATATAATGCATAATGCCAGCTTTTCTCGAAGATTTCTGGTATGATTTACAGCAGTCTTTTTCTTGGAAAAAACAATGCGCATTTATTTGTGAATTTAATGCAAGTCACACAATAAATATCACTATGAGCATTTTCTGGAATTTTTGTTTCAAGTACATACCTTCCTACGGAGCAAACTGCTTTACATGTGTAGCATGGCTTTTTGCTGAAGTTTTCAAGGTCATAAAGTACAATAACACCATCTGACCCACCTGATAACATGCTGAAAGTGTAAATAAAGCACACAAGTTACAATAATTATGATCTCAATCTCCTCAAACTAATTGAAGGTTCATATTCAACAAGAAAATAATTCCATAATACCAAAACACAGTGAGGTACTCATATCATATGCTTACCAAACTAAGGTATATACTTACTATCTGCCTTCAACAGGCTCAATATCAAGGGTGTTAATACCACTCCCATGTATTCTTTCCACATCCCTGTCTTTATTTAATTCCAAACTCAGAACCCTTAAAGAAAAAAAAAAAGAAAAATATGAACAACAGGAATAACAAAAGTGTAAAGTGTTGCCTGTGTAGCTCAGAACAGAATAAACTGTAGTTTCACCTTGCCTCAATGCATTTACCCATCCCCATTACTTTTTTGCAAAACTAGACTTGCAGACATGATACAGAACTGAAAATAAGTACTGTGAAACTTATACAGATTTTTTTTCCCTGTATGTTGCTTGAAAGGTAAGAGGTAAATAAATATGTAAAATAGGCTGAAAGGAAGAGCAAAACTGCACTTGGGGTCAACATATGAAACCTAAAAACAGGAATTAATTAAAAAAACCACAGAGTAAAGTAAAACATTAAGAAGTATTTGTTGTAATCACAAATACTGCAGTTACACTGAAGCTTCATCACATATTATCACTCCTGCTTGGAACTATGGACACCTAGTGGACAGATTGGTCTAGTTCTATAATATTTCCTTAAAGAATCAGAATGTTTATTTTTATTTAATATTACAGAAAACATAGCAAATAAAATTATCCACATGGTGAAGTATTTCTGATAAACATTCAAATTCATCTAATGTTTTGTTATCTATGCATAAAGTCTTATGAGCAAGGCTTATCATTCCCAATTTGTGAGATCACGAAAATTTAATTGCCTAGCAAGCAATTCTCTACCATTTCAACTAAAACTAAAATTTTATCTCCAGTTTCAAAAAAGACACTAGGCACTTAAAAGAAAAAAAAATCTGTTACCAGTATCTCAATGCACGCTGAGCTTAACGTCCTGCAGTAACTTTGCAAAACCTAGTTGTGATATAGCACACTTACAAAATCATATATTTTTGCCTGAAAAACAGTCTATCATATGAGCAAAATTTATGCTCCTGAAGATGTTTTAGCAACATGTTATATTTTTGCTTCAAAAGTAGCATCTTGTGTAAACTTAAATTCTGAACTTTCAGCTCCAGTGCAGGCAACCAATTCCTTCCTGTCTCTTCATCCCTGTTTACGCTCTTCTGGGTGTGCACTAGTCTGTCCTCTAACCAGACTCTCCTAGCAGCTCAAACAATCTGAGGAAAAATCTCGTTTGTAGCAAAGCTTCTGAGACAAAGTTTTTTGAGCTGAAATTAATAATTATTATCTTGTAATGTGTTTTCACTTGGTAGTAGTCTGTATCTTCGATAATAATAACAATCCTGACAAGTTCTCTGATTCTGTGACTTGGACATGATTCTAGTTCTAATAGTTGTATATTATATACTCCAAAAGGATACAGTCTGCTTCCACCTTCTAATATGCATTTGCCAATGAGAATACACTTAAACCACACTATCTGATATAAAGGTAGCCTTAGAAGGTGGTCACTGCTTCCTACAGCATTAGTTTGTAAGAGCCACTACCAACAAAAGGAGCCACTACCAACAGTTTGACTAAGCAAACAAGCCGAAGCAGAACAGGAGCAATACACTAGTGTAGCTTTCCAACTGAGTGGCAAAAATCTTTATAGGAGAAGCAGTGACTTCTTAAACTGCTACAGTTAGACCCCCAACAGCATGTCTCTACAATGAGGTACGCTTCAAAAGCGGTAAGTCATTATGTTCTTTTAAAATATACTATATTATTAAATACAGCATAATTATTGCAAGAGTTCACCCAGAATGTGAGTTCTGACAAGAACAAGGTATCCAGTCACAAGCTTTTGAACTCAAGACTGAATTTTAATGAAATAAGAAATCCTCTTAAATAGATGTTTTAAAAGATGTGACTTAAAATATAGCTATAAATACAACTTCAGAGGTTTAAAACCCCGGAGAAGCGCAAGGGGACAGGAGGGAGCTCTCCGGCGGCACGGAGCGCGCCGCTCCCCGACCCCCGGCGCCGCCGCTGCTGCTCCCACGGGCTGCGCGGGGCCCGCCACGGACTGCTGCTGCCGCCCTGCTCGGGGGCCTCCTGCGGTCCCGCCCTCCGCTACCTCCGCGTCGCCTCGGCCCGGCGCAGCCGCGCGGGATCGTCCAGACCAGCCTGGCGGGCCGCAATGAAGCCCAGCATCGCCGCGCCCAACCGCCGCCGGCCCCGACCTCGACTCCGCCATCTTGGGAGCGGGGAGGCCCGGATTGGCTGCGGTGCGGCCGCCCTCCGCCAATCACAAGCAGCGTTGTTAACGCACCCATCACCGGCGGGTAGCGGCCGGGCTCGGGTGAGGCTTTGGGGGACGGAGTCAGCTGGTCGGGGGCGGGCGCGTGACGCGAGCGCTCCCCCGCAGGGCCGTCGGGGCGCGCGATGAGCCGGTCGTGGCAGGCGCTGCGCGCCCTGCGCCTGCGGCTCCTGGGGCCCGCGAAGGAGCTCGTGGGCACCGACCAGTTCGGCAACAAGTACTACCGGGTGCCCAAGCACCAGACCCGCGCAGGTACGCGGTGGGGAGCGGCGGCGTGAGCGCCCGAGGCGGGCGGCGGCGGGGGGCCGGTGGCGCTGCGGGGCGAAGTGAAAGGCGTGTGTGTGTGTGTGTGTGTGTGTGTGTGTGTGTGTGTGTGTGTGTGTGTGTGTGTGTGTGTGTGTGAACCCACGCGTGTGTGTGTCCGCGTGTGTGTCCGTCCTCCCTGCTGGGCCGAGGCCGCGGCGCGGCGGAGCGCCAGGGGCAGGGCGGGGGGCGGCCCGGGGGCCGCCGAGGCGCGCCCTGCCCGGCCGGTGACACTTGCTGGCGCCTGCAGGGTAGTTTGGCTGCCGCTGCTGCCCGAGTTACGCGGAAGAAAGATTTCCAAGCGAGAGAAGCAGTGCAGCTGCGAAAGGTACCAAGGGTGGGCCAGCTGTGTGCAACACTCAGTTTCTGATTAGACTGTTGCTTTAATGTGGGAAAATGCTAAATCCCATCATCGAAAGATTTTAGAGCATACTGTCAGCCTGTAGTAGGTAGGCAGCAGTAAACATCTTGACTGTTCTTCATTCAAGACACTGCTGATTATACATTTAGTTGGATTTCTCTGTGTATGTTCACTGAACTTCTAAGGAGAAATAGTTTTCTAGGTTTCTGCCAGTGTTTGAGGAGGCTAGGTATTCTTGGAGCATGTCCTCATGTCATTCTCTGCAGAGGCCACGCTTATGCTGCACAGCCACGTATAATTTATTGCATGCAGCTTCTCTTCTTCTCTGGAGGTTTCTAAGTGCACATGTTACAATATAGTTAACAGCAATGTGTTCCTTTTCCCTGCACAGGCTTGTTCATCTGCTTGCTGTACTCTGTATGTGTATGATCATATCAATTAGAGCATCCCCAGGCTGTGGAGACTTTCTGAACATGATATTCTTCAAAGTTGAAGAATGAGAGCAGAAAGTCTGAGGCTGTCAGTCATTTAAAGTCAGGGCCCTTCCTGAAAGGCAGGTCACACCTTCTCCTCAGACACAAGTTATTTCTTTTGGATTTAGTTTGTCATCAGAGCAGGTTCTAGATCTGTCTTGCTGTGCAGCTTCATGAACCATGGACATTTGATTAAAGCAGGTCTGCTCGAACAAGCATCTGGGAAGAGGATGTGGACACCCTTTCAGCAGCTGTGTGGATTTCCTCTGGGTTAAAATGACACTAACAATTTCAGGCTTTCTGCTTCTCGTTTTCAGCTTGTGATCTTCATCTTCTCACTGTTGGCGTTCATGGTGGGTTTCTAAGAGGTGCACAAAAGGTTACTAAAGAAAGCAAGCTGTATTCTGTGCAACTTTGTGTAAAAGTTGAGAGGGTTTCATACATTCATGGAGTAGGTCTGCAAGCTGAAAACTGTTTCATTACTCAGGAGGTCATCACCTGGTGTGCTGGATGGAAAGAAAGTCAAAAAAAGCAAACACAAACATCTGGAAACACTGGTGGAGATAGTCTGTCTATGCTTGCTTCCAAGTTGGAGCATAGGTACCTTAAATTAAAATATAGCAGTAAATGTAAACTAACACAATTTCAGATTCAACTGGGAGAGGAGAAGACAGCTTTCTGACAGCAAAGAGGTCCCAAGCAATGAAATAATATCCTGAACAAGAGAGACTGCAGAAACACTACTGTATAACTTTTGTCCATGGTACAGCTATGTCTTTTAGCTTATGTTGCAAGAAACAATAAAACCTATGGTCATGTTTCTTATCTATGATTATGAAATCATTATAGAGTCAGTCCTTATGAACCAGTAAAAATGACTTGTTTTATCAGAAATAGTGGAAGTATTTTTTTAGATATTTATGCCAACATGTGTTTCACAATGAAAGCCCTCTACTGAAACTTTGACCAAGCTCTTTATTTAGAACTTTATTGTACAGTGGTTGTAGCACCAGTAAGAGAGTAGGGGGAGTAGGACATGGTTATTGAACTCTATAGAAGGACAGTGTAAAAGGCTTTTAAAGTTAGTAATGATCTGAGATAGTTAGATCTAAGAACATGTCATGATACCCTTTAAATCCCCATTTTTTTCATCAAATGAACTTTAGAAATATTAAGTGTAACACTTCAGAGGTAGTTGCACTGATTTTGCTTTTAACAATGGGGCTGGCTCTTCTATAAGACCTCTGCAGTTACCACCCTGACTGAAATCAGTGAGAACAGCTCTTCTATAAATCTTCTAAAGGCTCTCACATGTTTTATAATTTTGCTTTACAAACTGCAACTTGAGATGCTTGAAGGTAATACCACATTTTCCATAAATGTGTTTGTTTATTGACAGTTAATTCCCTCTTCCTCTTCTGGAAAATACACATGCAAAATACTACCACTAAAATTCTATATTAAAATACTACTTCTGAAAATTCTGTAATTCAATGTCATATATATCACCTAGTGACACTAGGTACTAGCTGTGGCTGTAGATGTGTCTTTAAAAAAAAAAACACTCAACATCAGCGGAATGAAAGAACTTTGAATGATCAAAGCAAGGTTTCTTCACAGAAATAAGAAACTGATGGGTGAAACTTATTCATAAAAGTGTCTAAATTTTGTTTTTAATTCTGTTGATTTGTTTTGTGATGATGGAGCTCACTGTTACAACCAGGCACACTTGACCATGAAGTGCTGGATGTAATAATCATTAAGGAAGGAGGGAAATAAGGAGAGTAAAAACAGTGTGCATCAAGAAATTTCAAGGCGGCTTCAATAAATTCAGGAAATTGATAGGAGAGATCCTGTGAGCATTTAAAAAGAATGAGTGAAAAAGGTGTGTAGGACAGTTGGTACTTGTACTCTGCCCTCCCTCCCCCAAGTATTAAAGGCACAAATATGAATTACCCTATTTTGGAGGAAAGCTGGGAAGTTTAGAAATGAATTAACCTGGCTAAATCATGAACTCAGGTGCCCCCATGAATCAGGTTAACTATCCTGGGAGCTGGAAAAATAGAGGAACAAATAAGCAACCTGTAAGTATATAGAAAATAGCAAGGTAATGAGTAAAAACCAATATGGACTTGCTGATTTGACAATTTTTGTTCCCAGTCTAAATTGTTTTCTGAGTGGGCAATGCTTTATTGATAAGAAAGGGGCTGTGTTTTGACCTGAGGTGTTTGATGCTTTTTGAGACCTGTTCATGAGCAAAATTTAGACTACGTGGGTTATGAATTTACTATGTAGATGCATAATAGGTTGGAAAATGTTCTGAGAGAACAGTTAGAAATGGTGCCCTGTCAGCTGGAGGGGAGTGTCCACAGGGATCTACCAGCTGTCTGTCGAGGTACAGAACTATTCAAAAGCTGTGTTAGTGATGTGGATGAAGAACAAGAAATTATTTTTATTAAACTTTCAGGCCAAACTGTATGGGAGGAAACTGGGAGTAGCTGTGAGCATCTTAGGACAGGATTAGAATTCAGCTGGCACATCAGCTGGGATCAAGCCAGGTTTATTTTTAAAAGATGAGTGCTGGGTGTAAATTTAGCTATTAAGAGGTTCTGAGAAGATGAACCTACACAAGTGACAAATCATCTATCATATTAATAGTGTTCAAATAATTTTCGTGTCTATATTCTGTTATTTATTTATTTATTTATTTAGATTTACAGCCTCTGACAGTAGTCCTGTGTTACTTTGTCTTACTTGGATATAGGAGATTGAATATCCCTTAAACTTCCCTGCCCACAGGTAATTTGGTTCCACTGTAATTTCTGCTTATTTCTGTGGATGGAGGTTCTAACATTGTTTTTCTTTTGGTATGAGCAGAGAAAAGTTTGGTCTGTTGCATAACAGGAAAATACATCAATTCTCCCTTATGTTTGTATTATTATCTTGGGGCTGAGGATAAGTTAGTTCGTGCTAGCACTATGGATATACTTTGTAGGAAAGTGGTTACAAGTGGTTACACCCACTACCCTTGAATAGTAGTAACTGTAATATGCTCTCATCATCTTGTGCTGGGCACACTGGTGTACAGTGTGTCACACAGGATTTGTGGGCTTTTGTGTCAAACCTCTGGTTTCCAATCCGGTGGTGATGAAACTATAGTAACAAGGCTGTTCAAAGAGACTGTGACTAACGTGGTTGTTCTGTCTTTTTTGGTTTCTGCCTTCAGAAGCCAGGTGCCTTTTAAAAAAAGGATGGGAAGTGGCTTCCTGTTGCATAGGGAATAACCTCTGGATGTCTAGATGGTTGCCTTTGAAAAAGAAAGCCTACAGAGATGGGCTGTTGCCATTTGAAATAGATTCTATGGAGAGTTTCTTGTGTTGGAATGCTTGGTAGTTATATTGAATGAATTATCCCATGAGGCTTGTTTTCTTTTTAAATCTCTTTGTTATATGTAGACTTCTTTCTAAAGAAGTTTAAAGATAGTGTGTGTGGGGAGAAACTTATTTTAGTCTGCAGAATACAAAGGGTATACATACAGAAAACTTCTGAAGTTCAGTTTCTAAAGATATTAAGTATTTAAAAACATGGAAGGGGGGTGCTGAAAGGACAACTGCACTGAAGAAGTAGCCTCTGTATTTTGAATGTGGGTAGTTATTATTGTACATTAGGAAAATTTGCAGCATATGTAATTCACATTCTACATTGTGTCCAAGCCATACAGAGACAAATGGGGGGTGGGGACAGCACTGAAAAGAAAATGAGTTCTGGAGAAAATGTTGTAGAGACACTAAGCTGTTGTGTACAGTTTCCACTGCAGGGTCACTTCAGCGTCTGCACCAGGCTTTGCTGTACTCCAGATTCAGGGAGGACTAATTAGCTCTGGCACAATGCCAGGCCTAATCTGTTTTTATCCATTTGTACTGTACCTGAGCAAATAAGCCCTTGGAGAAAACAAAGGCTCAAAACAGAGACTACTGCTGCTTTCTCTTTCATGTCCTAGACTTGCTGGGTCTGCCAGGACCCAGATGTGGGGCTGTGCGCACTCCTGAGTGTTCTTGACCAGCAGAGATTGCCACCTTCAGCTGGAGGTGAGAGTGCATGGCACGCAGTATCTATGCCTCCTTGTGCCTCAAGTGAAAGCTGGCTGACAACTTTCTTTTGGGTTGCGCTGTTCATTGACAAGGGGAGTCTGTTGTGCAAAGAACTTACCATCTGTTTCTGTTAGTTACAAATTGTTCTCTCTCACTTTGTAGTCCAGGATTCTCCTGGACCCTGGGGCTATGTCTGCATTAGTAAGGCACAGTAAGAACAGATCACTGGGTCCAAATGGTTGATGTTGAGTCTCCTCAGAAAACAAGGTGTCAAAAACCAAGATGGCAAAGGCAGAACAGCCACAATAGCCCCAGTCTGTTTAAACAGCCTTCTCTGCTGTAATCTTCAAGGGGTGACTAAGGTGATTAAGGGACTGGAGCATCTCTCATGAGGAAAGGCTGAGAGAGCTGGGCCTGTTCAGCCTGGAGAAGAGAAGGCTGAGGGGGGATCTTATCAATGTGTATAAGTACCTGAAGGGAGGGTGTCAAGAGGATGGGGCCAGACTATTTTCAGTGGTGCCCAGCGACAGGGCAAGTGGCATCGGGCACAAACTGAAACACAGGAAGTTCCATCTGAACATGAGGAAAAACTTGTTTACTGTGAGTGTGACTGAGCACTGGAACAGGTTGCCCAGAGAGGTTGTGGAGCCTCTTTCCTTTGAGATGTTCAAACGCCATCTTGACAGGGTCCTGGGCAACATGTCCTAGGTGATGATGCTTGAGTGGGGGGGGGGGGGGGGGTGTACTAGATGATCTTTAAAGGTGCCTTCCAACCTCGACCATTTTGTGATTCCTTGCATTTCTATCACTTGTGGTTCAGAGAGTTTACCTCAGATTAAATTTAGCTTGTTTCTGTGGGCTGAACATCTACATTATATGCATTTTGAAGTTCTCTGAAGTGGTGGGGGAGTGTTGGGTGAACGCTGCAGACTGGTCTTTCATATTGTTGCGGAACATAATATCCTGTCAAGTTTTGAAATACTTTGGAAGTGGAGATTCTGGTTTAGTTTCATTCTGAAGAAAGGCAATTTGTCTGCACAAAAACAACTTTGAGAACCAAAACAGTGTGTGGTAAATAGACAACAAAGAGATTCATTACAAAACCACACTGTTGCTTTGAATCAAATTGCTACTGTAGACATAGTCTGAAAAATGTCCTAAAATCTGGGATGGCCACATCAAACTCAAGACATACAACTGTATCTTGAGACTGCCTTTACCTAGTCACCGGATGGTTGTCTCAAATCCCTGATTCTGGCTGTCACTGAATACTCCAGTTAGTAGAAGGAGAGCTAGCAACTTGGATATATTTCAATGGAGTATAGGGAATCACTGGGGGAAATTTAAAAAGGGGTAGCAGCTGTCATGATATACAAAGGTGATTTTAACAGCTGTTTTGTCTTACTTTAGAATGGTCTGAAGAGTAGTAGCAAAAATAAGAGTTGCAAGGGTAGGACTGTTCTACTGCGTGAATGGAGAAAGGCTTGGCATCTTGGAAAGGCAGGGAAGGAAAATGTAAAATTGAGTTGTTTACTGTGTGAGTCCAGTTGCATTAATTCTTTTGAGAGAGAGAAGATCAACTTTAAAAGACTCTACAGACTGTAAGAGTAAGAAGTAAGTGATTCAGTAAAAGAAGGAAGGAATTGCTACAAATAGAAAAAGAGCTAAGAAAAATCTGTTACGAGTGCCAAGACAAGGCAAAAACCCTGAAAAAAGAACCATTTTTGCCAACAGAAATACAAAAGAATTTGTGAGCATCAGAATAGTTAATTTTCTCCAAATGTCAAAGTTCAGATGCAATGGGACTGAAGTTGTGTAGTATATTTATCAGGGACTTTTAAAGTGGGGGGGAAAACTGATCTTCAAAATAAAGCCAAACCTTCAACACTGTGGTGGGGTAGACTTATTTGGAAGAAAACATGGTAGTATTTAAGGATATCCTACAAGTGAAACATGACAAGACTACCTTAAAAAAGTGATAACAGTGATTGAATAGTGCAACTGCATTGTGCTTGTCTTGAGAGGAACATCCAGCATAATTCATTAACTCTGAGATGACTCTTCAGTTGCCAGTCCTCGGTGTGATAGTCACTGGATGTGATAGAAGATGGGAGCAGACAGTCCAGTAACAGTGATTGATGACTCATTTCAGTATCTCAGACAAGTATTTCACTAAACAGACTAGATTTATCTATGTAATGCATTTATTTTTCTTATTGTATAGCATAACTGTCAAGGCATCACCATAGCATTGCTACATAATGAATTGTTTTTTCCATCTAACATAGAGTGATTCTTAAACCATTTTTATTTTTTTAATTACAACACAAATTTCTCATACAACTTATGCATTTATTACAACAGAATATATTTTATAGGAAATCAATGGTTACATTTTCCTTTTAAAAGGTTTATTTATAAAGACTTTTAACACCGATTTATTAAAAAAGGAAAAGTACAGGAGGATAAGAGGCACTAAGTGTTTAAGGTCTGGTATATATTTTTCATATTTTTTCAGGCTGGTTCATGGGCAGCTTCTTTTTCAAACCCTATCTTTTCAGTATCTTCATTTGTACTGGCATTTATTGTGATGGTTGAGAGTTAAAATGAGTGCTCTATGAAATACATGAATAGGCAAGTTTTTCTAAGAACAGTAGATGAATAACAGAAAGGCAGTTTTGTTCAAATGATTATTTATCAGTGCTAAAAGTACTAAAACAAAGGACTCCAAGAAGTCAGTGAAGAATGACCAATCACTAAAGTAGTCAATTCTTGTTGAGGTAATAGTCATCCTAGAAAAGGCTTGAGCTTTGTGGTTCCCTTTGGAGCAAAAGGGGAAACAGTAGACGGACGTTAGACTTGGTTTGGAGCTGCAGCTTACCAGAAGTATCTGGAAAAAGCCTGGAGCGTTCTGTATCTGTTGTTTTTTTTATGTTGCATAAACCCTGTATTAGGGGCCTCGTGTTGCCTGATTCTGTGATGATCTGAGCTTTAATTCAAAAGCTGGCAGGCAAAGCATGTGTTTCAGTTTGCCAGATGAAAAAACAAGGTGAAGTCATTGCAGGTAAACTTGGCTTGAATTATTCTTCAGAGTTTTAGTCTTTTAGTTTTATTTCAGCATGGTAGTGGATGAATTGCTGTATTTTTGGTGGTATTAAAATTGAATTGAAAGGAAAACTACATTTAAAATTGGTGACCAATTACTAATATTTTTATTGTAAGTACTATCTGAAAAGTTACATTACTAAATCTCAGTCCTAAAGTTTGTTGCTCTGATATTTGAATGTAAGCACTGACTTGCATGGAAACCTTTTCTTTATGTGGAATGCTCAATTAGGTCCACATTTAGGTCCTGTATCTTGTCAATTGTTTTTCTCTACAAACCAGAAACGTACAAGTAAGTAATAAGCCATATGAGAAAAAGATGATAATTGATCAATTGTGTGAAACATGTAGGATATCCTAAATCTTATAGAATCCAGACTTTAATAGAAATACATAATTTTTTTAATGAAAGTTAGAAAAGTTTACAATTCTGTTGGGACTAAAATATTCCCGTGTGGTGGTTTTTTGTTGCTGTTTTTTTTTTTCCTGTTTTGTATAGTGTCATGTTATCTTTCAGTGTATGAGAACTGTAGAGTAATTTTACTATTTCTTTTCCAAAATTTTATGGTGAAGACTAGGTTATAAAACATTCCCAAAATGCTTTATAGCATATATGCTTGGGTGGAAGGAAGAACATCTCATCTCCAAAGCATGTTTTCTGAGGTTAGAGCTACAGCTTGCTTTTGATTCTGAATGTTACCTTTCTCAATATATGAATATTTGAGGAAGAGCCAGAAACTGATTCTGATGGTATGCAGCATTTGTGAATGGTATATCAAATGTTGCAGATATCACAGGTTGCAAGCTAGTTTTTTCAAGTATAGGTTGAAAGTTAATAAACACGTTTTAGTTACACATGGCTAATTCTAAGACATTAAGGAAACTTAGAATTCAAATTATGATTAATGAAGATGAAGCCAAATTAAGTGACTTAATTATTTTGGTTATGAAAACAAGAGTATCTAGAAAGTGTTATATCTCATATGAAGTATCCATTGGATGTGAGAGAGAGTGTGTGTGTGTATGTGTGTGTGTATGTGTGTGTGTATATATATAACTATATATGTATAGAAATAGATAATAGTTGACAATATTAGATTTGTCCAGACGGTGGCACCATTGCCACATAAATGGTGTATAGCCATTGCTTACTGAATGTTCCTTTCAGTTGAGACTTCATAACAAAGAAATGGAACTCTAAAATAATTGTGTGTATGTGTATTTGTACAGAAATAAAACTTGCATTGCAGACTGCCAGCTTCTAGAACAGTAATTCTGGAATGACAAAATAGCTTCTCAGTCTGAGTGATACATTATGCAGAAAAGCAATTACACTGTGAAGAGTGTAGATTATCAAAGCATTAATATTTGAAAAACATTGTTTGGGTGCAGTGATATGTTGTTTCCTTCAGCTGCCAAAAATGAATTGACAGCAGACATGATATGTTAATCTCACTGACTTGAAAACTATGAATAGCAATAAGTAGTCATATGGACAAGCAGTGACTTGCATGTTATCTGTTGCTAGGGTTGGGTTTGATCTTTGGTGTGTACTGCACATTGATATTAAACTGAGTTGCTGATCTTGTTGAATTTTTCCTGCCACTATTAAGCTATATATGCTGTGCATTTATACCTTTAATTATTCTGGTTTTTGTTTGATAGCCAGTTCTGATCTTTTTTTTTTTTTTTTTTTTTTTTTTTTTTTTGAGGTCCATTTGACAGTAAAAAATCAGAGTAAGAATATATGTATTTTTAATTTCTTTGTGTTAGTAGCTTTCTCTTTTTATATGTAGTGAAAGAAACGGTAAACTTAGGTTAAATAAATGTATTTAATAGCTGGAAAATTCTTAGTTGACTCCATTTTTCTGGTGCAAAAGGAGAAAAAAATTGGTCATTAATATAGGTAAGAAAGAACAAATTGCCTACTTTGGATAAAGCTTTAGTGTTTGAAATTGTATTACCAAACTAAAGAACAAATTTAACATACATCATAGACTTGAAGTGTGTCTGTAGCTGGCAGAAACAGTTTTTTAAGATGTCTGTACAATTAGTTTCAGCTCATTAATTATATGAATTTGAATTAACAAGGTCATAAATACTGTCGAAATGCTTTGCAAATTGTGACTCTCATATTTATCTTCGATGTCCACTTTTGTTTGTAGCTTATTTGGCATAATCTTTTTCAGAAATGTTTTCTTACTGTAAAGTAAGACTAGGAATAAAATTAAAACATTAAAAAATGGAGGGGCTACATTATTATTTTAGAAAAGGAATCGGTAGAATAAGAAGAGTAAAGAGCTGAACAAGAGATTGCAGTTGGGAAATCTTAGTAAAAGAGAGGTTAATAAAAGGAACTGAGGAAGGCTGGCACGCTACCCTGTGGGCCACTTTAACCTTTTCAGTTTGTCCTGAAGAATAGAGGAGGCGGTAAGGAATTTTGACTTCTGCCGTTTACAATAAGTTTTTGTGTGTGTTTCTTTTTAATATATATTTTTATATATACACACACACAGATACACACGTGCGCGCGCGCACACACACACACACACACACACACACAGATAAAAAATATATATCGTTAAAATACCAAATATAGTTTCCGTCAAAAGAGGCTTGATAGTTTTAAGGTCAGATTTAGAAAGATAAGAACTGCTTTGCTTTGAGGAAAGGGAAGAATGATTTCATGCTCTGCCTCTTGGTACAGGAGTTGCACAGAAAGGAGCATGACTTAAAAAGGATCATGACAGAGGAATTAGATGAAATAGAGAAGTCTGATCTTAGTTTCCAGGTGTTCATTGTTTATGGCCATATGCATGTGAGGTGCAAGGTGTAATAATTTTCTTCCTTCTTGAAATGAAGGACTAAGTTAACTTTAACTTCTTCAATTTAGAAGATCTGGAAGCACCATCAAAAGGAACTGCAGCCAGTGTGAAATTTGCTTCCAGGCAGAAAGGTCAAAGAAATGATGAATTTGGCAGATTTCTGGAGGCGGTGATCAATGCTGTAAGGAATGAATGTATCACAAGCTTTGGAGTTTGTGAAGAACATGGACCTATTGACATTTTGTACCTGTAAGAGGGATATTGAATTTGGGGTGGGGGGTGGAGGGAGTTGGTCCACTGAACTGCTAGCCAGAAAGGTAGAATGCAAAGTTGTATAGCAGTAGGCAGCAGGATGACCACAGCAGAGCCTGAGGAGCACCCTGAAAATGCAGCCAACAACACATTTAAATGTGGTGGAACTAATGCCCTTGAAAGGGGTCACATCCTTTCACTGGTGTCTAGAGAAAAAGAGAAAATAGGTGCCAGTGAAAATGGCATCATCTTGGCCAAAGTGTATTTGATTGTTATGGCTGGTAGAGAGAATGGAGGAGCACAAATACATAAGAGTCCGTTGCTTGCATATAATCAGTATTTTTATAGGGATGTTGTCTAGAAGCATACTGGAAGAAAAATGCCTGTTTGGCAAATAGGTGCCTCTAAATCTACTAGCCTGTTTATATTGGCTTGAATTTTATTTCAGTCTTGCAGCAGAAACCTCTTCATGTAGAGTTTTTCAAACAACATGGTTTTCTAAGCAACTTTGACTTCCCATGTCCTCTGTAGTAGCTATTTATTCCCATCAGTCATTTATTTGCTTCTCTGAAAGAAGATGGCAAAAAGGTCCAGGGCATAAATTGAGGCTTCTCTCCCAGTGCCATGGAATAATTGTTTCTTTTCCACTGAGGAATCTTAAATTAAGATGATCTAATGAGGCAGCTTGGAATAACAGCAAGAACACCACTAGTGCTTTTCAGCCTGCCCACCCAGTTCTGCCCACTCCTTTCTCACCCTTATCGGTATACAGTATTTACATTTATCCATTTTTTTTGTTTGTTTGTTTAGTGCAAAGCAGTAACTGAACAGCATGGTCAAGAATCTTCAGATTTGACAATGGCAACAGGAAGGCCCTATGTAGGGAAGAAATTAAATATAAATCCCTTGAGATTAATTGCTACTTCATGTTTTGTTGTGTAGCAAATTAAATGCTTCCTGCCTCCCATTTGGACAGGATTGTTATTTATCATGTTTTGCTTTATGGATCAGGGAGCAGCACCCCAAAGGCTCATAGCAGCCAAGACAAGGATCCTGCTAAATGAGGAGGAGAAATAAACTATGGAAAGACCTGGTGGAATGCATACGGTTAAGGTTCAGAGTTCCCTTGCAGCTACAAATCTCTCTTACAGAACCATGGGTTAAAGCTGTAAATGAAGAGTGGTTACACAAAAAGACAATGTTTGTGGCCAGGCATACCCTTACTCCTTGTTATTCCATGCCTGCATCACAAAATAATGACAGGTGCCCTGTGCATTTCAGCTTCCCGTACATGTATACCTATATGTTGATTTACAGTAGCTGGACTGCTAGTGATCACTGTTTTAAAGTTAGCTGTTTAAAGCAACAAAACTTCTGGCGCTGTTCAAGCCAGTTACTGTGTGTATAGGGAGGGAACAAGAGAGCTTCAACCAGTAACAGCTCCCACCTCAGTGACAGCTGTGCCCTGGCTGGTGATCTGGCTTTAAACTGGCTTTCGTGAACTGTGATTCCCTTTGTATGTCTCTAAGCTTTGCTAGTATACTTACATTGTATATAGTAGGCTTACTATATGTATACATATATACATATATTCTGTATGAACAGTAGTTATCAAAATATGCTGTAGTAATATGTTTTCATTGTGAATTGTTAAAGTACAGAAGCAATCAGCACTGTTAGTATGAATTACTGTCTCAAGATCCAAAAAAGGCTCTGCATTGAGTTTTACCACATTATTGGTTCACCATGGGAGTCATCACAAATAATTTTTTGATTGTTTGGTTTCTTTTGCAAAAGCCCATATCATAATATCCAAGGGAAGATGGAGATATCTAAGATACTCTGTTGTGGATGTCCACTTCTAAAGAATGATCTTATTTTTCACCCTGGAGGCACGCTGCTATGAAAATCTTATTGTAACGGATCATGCACTTTACTGTGAAGAACAGTAGGAAGACACAGCTGCGTTAATCTGAATTTACTGCCCCCACTCCCAGCCCCTCTTCCAGATAAGGAGAAGAGTGAATCAGATGGATGGATGAAGATGGAAACTGATTGTCACGGATTTATGTTAGTTGCTGCTTGGTAGAATTTATCAGTCTGTTCCGATGGGAAAACTTATTTCGTATGCTTCCCCCCCCCCCCCCGCCCACAAACACTTTTAAAATCATCTGTAACTTCAAAAAGTTGGTTTGAATTGTCTTGGCTCGAGAGTTTGGAGTATCGAGAAGTTTGTGTTTATTAATTGTTTCAGACTCTGCTTACCAATATCTATGTACTTTTCCTTACCATGCAAACTGAATATAGTTAGTAAACTCTGGCTTGCAGCAGGCTTTTACAGCTGGGTCACTAGACTCTTTTAAAGAAGATGTAATAGAAATGCTGACACAATGTTACATTACCTCTGGTAATCAAGACAAAGTACCTGGTGATTAAAATATATCTCCTTGCAAACTCTGACCTCTTCTGAGCTGAAAGGGATTGTGTTCCCTTGCTCAAGTGTTCTTGAATCCCTGTAGATATATTACCCTGGGTTCAAAGAGGAAATCCTGCAGAGAGGAAATCCTTCTGTAGTAGGAAGATATGCCATAACTTGAATGAAGAGTGTAACTAAGTAAACGTAAATGGAGAATTAAATGGAAATAAATTGTGTGAGCCAGAAGAAGAGAAATTGTTAATTATAATAGTACGCACAGTGAAAGCCAAAGGCAAATGCCATGTGGTGCTTTGTTCTGCTCAGATGAGTAAAGTGCAAATCCTATTCGTGGATGAGTGAGGAGAGGGAATAAATCTTGTATCAACTTTTAAACTTTTTTGTTGAGTTGGCAGGCATGGCCTGAAACCAAGTGTGGCTTTGGGAGCTGGTTTCCTGGCTAGTTAGACAGAATAGGCATATTAAATAGTCCAGACAAAATACCGTCAGGCATTAATTAATGAGCTACCAGCTCAATATATTCTGTGTATTGATCAGGTGTGGATTTATGTGCTAAGTGGGTTATAGATATCCTTACTGTTACAATGATGCCACTCAGTGTAATCCAATGGGAGTGATGTTTCCTGGTCAGTGTTTCTGTCAGCCCTGTTTACTTTATCTGTCTCTTTGTATATCTCTAAGTTTAAAAAAGGTTAGGGAATCTCAAATATTTCATTTCTTTCTTACTGCAAATTCATTTTCTGTAGAAAACTGTTTTGTTTCTTTCATATCCTACCAAAAAATCCCAAAAAGAGATGCATCTCTTCTGAAACCGAAAGAGGCAGAAGAGCTATATTAGGAAAAAATGAAGTTCAGTTACTGCAGTTACAGTTACTGGAGAAATATGTTTGCCTATGTACAGTTATTTCAAGTTATTGACCTTATAAAGGAAAACTCTCCTGTAAAACTACTTCAGATTTGCTTTAGTCATGGGCAAAGAACAACAGCTATCACTGTAATTTTCTAGTACCTTTCTGGCTACTGCAGCAGCATTTCTCCCATCCGTGTAGTTTAAATTTTATTACAAGTTTTGCTCTTTTTATTGGTAAGCATATAATGCTTATGAGTCGTAAGCCATGATCTTGTGCCTTTGAGTGTATGACGGGTAGTTGAGATAGAAAGATTTTTTCCACAAAGCGTTTGATACATAAGGGAAGGAACTCTGGGTAAATATGGACAGTAATGATCAGCCTGATTAGTAAAGACTTAATCCATCTGCAGCTTGACTAACTGAAATTTGAGGGTTTGTTTCATTTACATTTTTTGGTAAGGGAGAAGGTAATGAAAAACTTTGAAATTACTTTGTGGATATTCATGGAGGTTGCCTGTCTATTCAGGGAATAAGAAAATAAATATGGGTTGGCTGATACAGGCCAGCTCGTGATGGGAATCTGCCTAGCTCAGGCTGTAGAAAGACATTTGAGAAAGGGAGAGTTTGCAGTGGAGTTTGAAAACAGAGTAGCTTGTAGCTGAAGTGAAATATAGTAGAGATCCTGTGAAGGGTCTAAAGACAGAATTGACATGCTCACAGTTTGATTAGAAAAGCAATCTTTGCAGTGGTGTTATAAATTCATGAGTGAAGTAGGATGCATATGCCAAGTCAAGAGAAAACAATGTTGTAGTAGTTGAGCCTGGATGACAGTTTTAGTATTGTGGAAAAGGAGGAAAGTTTTATTGAAAAAAAGTCTTATGCAGAAAGAACCTATAAGTTTGAGATATATCCTAAGCACAGAGACAAGAGAGCTCTAATTGTAAAACAATGCCAGTAAGTAAAAAGCAGAGCAATGGCATATTTCATAGTGATTGGAAGGGAAGGAAGGAGAGTAAGACCCATTTTGGACATGTTGATTTTATTATAAAGATCAGTCTATTTGGAAGTGACAGAGATCTTAAGGCAGAAGCAGGTAGGTCTCAGAGCTCTTAAAATAATTTGTATTTGTGCATGAGATGAGAGAACCCTGATAGTAAACTTGAAGCCGTTCTGGAAGAATGCTTAGCAGTAATTTGCATCAGAAACAAGTGGTGAAAGAGGTTGTCATGAAGCTGTGGCATTTTGTACTACAGAGAGTTTGTGAGAGGGTTTGTGTTATGAAGATGGCAGTGCATCCAGAGACGAAGTGCCGAAAGAGAAAGGGGGACCAAGGAGAGAGCCAGTGCCATGAGACAGTAGCCTAAGAAAAATATTGCAAAATAGTTATTGGTTATGTATTTGAGAGCAGCTGTTGGAACAGTTGCCACAAAACCTATAGTGTGCTGGAGCTTTCTAGCTCATCTTGCTGTTCAAAATGCTGATGTGACAGAAAAAACTGGAAGCTAGTGAAGTAGCATAGGAGAGAAAAATGTAACTACAGCAAGAAAGAGGTTTTTATTTTATTTTTTTTCTTTTCAGTGCAGTATTGTTGACAGACCATAGAGGGAGTATCATTAAAGAGCAAACAAGAATACATTGGAAATAAGAGAGAGATGACAGAGATTTGGATTAAATCAGGGATTTTACTTAGTAATGGGTATAGCTAGAAAGAAGTGAATTTATAGAGAGATGGGCAGAAAAAGCAAGAGCTTAAATGTGGATTAGCAATACATCTTTAGGATTCAGTCCATTTGTAACTGCTTTTTTAGGCAATACAACAATTTGGAGGGGGGAAAGAGAACAGAAATGTATATGCAGTTAAGATTTAGTCTAATCTTGCAGTGTGTGTGTTTTTTTTTTTCTCCACCAAATATGAAATGTGTATTTTTTTCATACTAGTACACTGTGCATCAATGTCTATTGTTTCTTCAATATTTAGTTTGAAATACTGTTTAGTTTGAAATGTATAATGTGATGTAATGTCAGTGTAATTTCTGCAGCATTCAGTTCATTGTTTTTTGGGGTGTTGCACCTGCTGCTTAGAGAGTAGCTTTCAGCTTCATTTGAATTATATTTTAAATATTGGTCAAGTTAAAAAATGAAAAATTCCATCTGTTCAATTGTCATGCAGAAGAATATTTTATCTCTGAAGCACATTATCACATCTAAAATTGACAGCATAGTCTGTGGGTTTTTTGTTTTTGTTTGTCCCGCTTCCCCTGGCTTCTGTTGGTACAGTTCTGATTAAAAAGAAAGAATTCTGTACTAAAAAATGAACCTGTCTCAAATAATGAGATTTTTTTCCTGTCACTTCTGTGGTGTTGCGATGGCCAGTAAAGTTATAAGTATGCAGTATTCACTAGGTTTGCACTTATTTACCCCTCACATTTCCAAACTGTGAAGAGTATAGCAATCACTGTGTTTAATTTTAGTAACAATTCACAAGTAGCAATAACACTTTACCCTTTATGAATTCTCTGCTCATCTGTAGCAGGCATTCCACTAAATAGCTGTATGTGCTCCTTTTTCTCAGGGTAGCTTCCCAAGGCATGTTGAATGGCTTTCTTTCTGTCATGCTAAAGGAGCTCACGGGTGATGAACCAATGCTTCTCTGAGTTAAAAAAAAAAAAAAAAAAAAAAAAAAAAACTCAGAACAAAGGTTCTAATCTACTGAACATTGCTTCACTGTGAGCCTTTTCAAAACAGATCCAAATTTATTTCCTTAGAGCAACTGGCAAACTGGAACTTTTATCTTATGTTAATTTACTTAAAGTTGTCTCAGGTTAAATCATATCACTATTTAATATTTTTAAAGTCCTAGCACTTAAAAAGACAATATTATCCAGAAATCTTATGTAATAGAAGATCTCCATACTGTTGAGTGACATAGAAACTGGTAATAAGGGATGATTTCTATCAAGTGTTGACAGTCTGTGCAAGTAAGGCAGCACACAGTTGTAATAAAGCTGCCACTGGCATTACGGAGTTCTAATTCATTTTGTAAATCAAGGAGTGAGAGTATGGAGATACTTAGATGTGTTTCTGTAATGTACTGGGCAACTTTAGCTATTGTTTCTGAAATTCTGTGGGAGGAGATTCAAGAATGCATTGTGTGTGTTTGAATGCATTGAGTATATTGAGTCCAGCTAGACAAATTAAACTGTGGGGGAGAAAATAGATACTAAGATGAAGAAAGAGCCAAGTAAAAATGGTGACAGTGCTAATTAGCAAAGAAACAGTGAGAAAGGTGACTAAAGTGTAAAGAGAATATGGAGTTGTCTCAGAAGAGATGATGTTATTGGATACATCTGCAGATTGGCCTAGGTGGGGATAAGTAATAAATTGCTGAAGATGAATGTGACCTAAAACAGCACTTAAAGATCAGCGTAGAGGAAAAAATCTGCAACTTCTTATTAAAATGAAATATGAGAAGATACAAAATGTATTTAAAATACAGAAGAGGAACTGCCCATTGGGATACTGGGACTAATTTTTTAAATATGGGAAATATTAAAGACTTAACAATGCATTTGCAACTGACAAGAAGTGAAATAGTGGACTAAAAGGAAAGTAATCAGTAGCTTCTTCCATATCAATATTGATAAGTATCTAGATAGCATACCTAACAGGTGTTTAATAGGTGCTAAAGAAAATAAAATGGGGAAAAAATGATTAGAAAACAGAGTAAGTAATTGTAAGCACATGGGGACCTCAAAGTAGTGAGGGATAATTGCACATTACATTCAGAATAGGAATAAAATATGTATTTACACACATGCACACATAAATATGGCTTTTTAGCCAAGTCTGCCATTCTCAGTAGACACTATTGCTGTGACAGTGACATTGTATGTCAACAGTTATTCTTTTCTTATAGAAGGATGTCAAGTGATTGGTTTAATTTATAGCTATAATGTTCACTTATATGTATGAATGTCTTTTACATAACTTACAATTGTCATGACTTTGCAAATTTTTTTTAAGAACATTGCAGAATTAATTGTTCCTTTTACTGTTTGAAAAAATGTTTTGTCCAATGGACATGTAAGTCATGTTTGATATGAGTCTGATATTTAAGTTATGCCTCTGTATCACCATATATGGAATATCCTAATGTGAAATAATATAACTTCCCTTTTGACTGCCAACTTCCTTCTTGGACTTGTAAGTTAAAAAACAAAAAAGAGAGAGATCTTGTCTCTCTCTCTTCTGCTGATCATAAGATATGGGAAGGACTGGATGAAGGAAGCAGTATTTCAGGAAGTCCCACAAACCTGTTTTCATTTTCAGTGCTCCCCTTTCTATACTTTTTTATCAAGCAAATTGGGCAGTACTCTGCTGGGCCTGCTGTTTGTGAGGCGAGTTACAGCAGCGATTAAATTTAGAGAACCTCTAGCAGCTATGTGTGTATTGCTGGCTACCAAATTCTTTATGACCCAGACACTCCAGGGATGGAAGTTCATGTAGAGGTGAGATGCTTTGTCATCTGAAGCACCTGTGAGATAGTTCTTTTTTTATTTAGAGGAAATGTGACATTAACAGAAAGGTGTTTGGGCTAACTTTTGAGGAGTAAGTGAAAAAAGATGAATTTATGAAACAGCCATAAGAACTTGCACTACTTTTAGGATGGCCTAGGAATCTGGACGTCAATATTAATGAGCACAGAAGACTAGATTTTGATGGCAAATATCTAAAAGGTTTAATGCTCTTTTTACTCCTGTTCCATCAAAGCTGTACAGAATTTTGCTTTATTTTGCACATAGCCTATTTAAAAAGATTTTTCTTATGACTGTAAATCTCATTGTTGCTCATCTTATTGATGCAGAATAGTTGAAAGCAAGACTTAAACATGCAAGATCATAGAAAAAGGATGTGTGCCTGATTATACACTAGCTAGGATGGCCTCACTCCTGATGAGGCTTTCAAGGCTATCAAAAATAATAATAAAATTGAATATCATTGAGTAAGATGATTCATATGATTTTGCGAAGGGTTCCAAAATTCTCAAACACAAGTTTTAACAGGAGTATGCACATAAATTAGTATTATATCAAAAAAAATGTTTAGAGATTGTGGACTGACTGTTTTGTTTTAAAAGGTAAACCTTGTGTATATTGGGGGTGGTACAATATTATATATAGTTGACATTATTCAAGCAGTGCTTATAAAATACTAAAAAAGTTTCAGTTATGCCTGAATAAATAAGCATAAATAAGCATTTCCATCTGCTTTTTAATTTCACTAGGTCTTTATTTGGTTAATAGGACAATTTTTCTCTAAGGGTCCAGCAGGTAGTGGGAGCTCTCAGATTCCGTTTTCTCCTCCCCCACTGGCAAAAGAAGAAGAAAGTCAGGATGAAAAAGCCATTGAAACAGATAGGGACAAGAAAATGCAAGCACTTAGGAACCAAGCTCTCTGGAAGGATAGATGTTTTCCCAGATCCTGATGTCAGTTCTTTTCTCTGCTATTGCTGCTGTCCAAATACTTATCTGCAAGCTCTTCCTGAGAGAATTCAAGTGCAAGAATATCCTATTAGAAAACTTGCTATTGTTGCAGTATCAGTCTTTGCTTGCTGTGTATCATTCTGATGTTTCCCTGTTAACATGCCACAAACAATGAAGAACTATTACCAACTTTAATGAAAGTTAATGTTCCCACATGCCCAAAGGCATGTCTCTTACACCATATGGAAAAGTATGTGGCAATCCTGTAAATACTGTAATTTTAACCACTGTATTTTTCTTTTCTATTTTAAAGACTATTAATTACACTGTAAAGCTTTTAAACTTCATGTCAATTTTAATTTTTAGAGTCTTATGAGTGGAACAACTTTCTTGCTTTTATTTAGAGATCATCATAGTACAAAATACCTTTGAGAAAGTAATTGATAATTACAGAAACACAATGAGCAAAACCAAGCCCTTTTATTTATTTTTCATTTCATTGACATTTCGCTCTTAGCTTTGGCCCTTCCTAATGCTATCCTCAATTATGCTGTATTTTAAAATAAACATTCACTTCACAAAGTTGTAGAGCTACTAGCCGTTCCAAGCAAAACTTGTGAGATGTCTTACCTTTTTCTCAGGCAATTGAAAAATTTTGTAAGAGAATGAGAAGGGGGAAATTGTCATTAATTTGCATGCATCAATGGGGGGGGGGGGTAAATTAAAAAAAAAAGCAAAGCTAAATTGACTGTTTAATATCATTGGCTATTGAGAAGAAGAGCCAAGGAAGATGTGGTGCAGTTGAAGCGATGAAAAGATGTGAGCAAGGCAAGGTTTGTAGATAGAAGGCAATACTGTTTTTTATTAAAAGAATCAATATACCTGTTTTTTATTAAAAGAATCAATATACCTTCAGAAAAAGTAAATAGCCAGACTTCTGATTGCGGAAATATGTCCTCAGTTCTGAAACAGAAGTAGAGTATTTCAATGATAAATATGTGAGTTGGGGGCATTTGGAAGGAGGTTAATAAAATCTGCAGGTGGCTTATTTTGCTGCCATAAAAATTGTCATTTTTTTAAATTTGAAATTCTGCCAACAACTTGCAAAAATTTAAGGTTAGCTTCATCTTAGGTTTATCTGACTTCTATGTTACTAATTGATTTTTTCTTTTTTTTTGGCATCTGCGGAAAACTGAATTTCCCTCCTATTACAGCTTTTTACATTACATAAAATTCTGTAAAGCAACTTTTTCACTAAGGAATAGGGGTTTTTTGAGTTCATTAATTTAGTATTCCTGTTGAACATGCATACTTATTTGACATGTGAATAACTTCCAAAGATTATGTTGTAAGGCAAATAAATTACAGATGTTTAGTAACTATAACTATGGTGCCAGAAGATGGCATTCAAGAATATTTAACATATCTTAGGCTTTGTAGGATCAAATTTGTTTGTTTTGTCTTACAGTGACTTCTCTTTCGTGCAGTTCCGTGTGTTGCTTATTAACACTGCTTGCAAATTTCTTGCCTAAGTTTTCAAGTACTCTGGTGTTTTCAGTTTTGGTAGGAAGTCTGAAAGTTGGCTCATCTGAGTCCACACAGAAATTGCAAAATTCTACACCTCTGTGCGTTAGATGAAGTTTAATCAGCTCCCTTTGGAAGTTCTTCATATCTGTGATTTAATAAAGCATGATGGCCTACAACTTCAAAGATATGCCTAAATTGGAAATAATTGTTTATGATAAGTTGAGGCAAAATTTTAAAATAATGCAAGACAAAACCTTAATTATAATTAATATTGTTGAAATGAATTCTTTGTGCCTACCTTTAGGCATGTATTACAGGCATGCTACCAGTAGTATTCTGGATATTTTGAGAAATAGAACCAAATTTTCCTGTTATGCCTCCCCTCCCTTCTGGAAAGCACCAAAGATAAATGTAACAAAATATTCAAGAAGCTGTATAATGCAAGCAATTATAATGCAGTCAATAGCTACCATTCCTACTGTCTGTCCTAACAGAATCTGTAGCTACACGCCGGTGCTAAAACTAGTGGCTGGGAACTGTGTGTGTGACAGAATATTTGCTTCACTATACAAAATGACTGGTGTTAGAGAAGAGCTTGGTGTGCGCTTTTGTTTTTCTGTTAAAGCTAATAAATATTTGACCACGTCAAACTGAAAAAAAGCCCTTCAGCATTGTTTGATCAGGAATGTTGTGACTCAATGAAGCAAAACCAGAGAGCTGTTGAAATAATTTTTTAAGCAGGAAAAAAAGGGGGAGGGAGGGAGGAAGGGGGAGAGAAAGAAAGTGGGGGGGGGGGGGAGAGAGGGAGAGAGGAAGAGAAACAGACAGACAGACAGACAGACAGAGAATGAGAGACAGAGAATGAGAGACAGAGACAGAGATGCCTGAGCAGGGAGGAACTTGCATTCTAAGAACAGCAAGTTTATAAGGATCAGTTTTATGAGTATGTTTTAAAAGGGAGCCCAGTAGTTTTCACTGAGCAAGTTGCCCCCCGATCTGTATTACTTGCCAAAACATAAGATTTCACATAGACAGTGTATGTCCCATTAGCAACTTGCCAGTATTCTTTCCTTGGACCTCTTTGCGAGACAAATCTGATTTTTGGCATAGAGTAGTTCTCTCACATGTTTTATACATGTGTTTGGAAATACGATCATTTTTCAGTTCATTCCAGTTCATATGAAACAGAATGCAGCGCAGGTAACTGAGATGATTTTCTGGGGGCTTGAGTGAAACAAATGCTGAAGTGACTTTATTAAGACTAATAAAACCTTTTTTTTTTTTTTTTTCGTCTGGGAATTATTCTGTAGCTAACCATTTTTAGGTTTTCCCCATTCTGAGAATTAACTGGATGTTTTGGGGCTTACAAGCAGAAGGTGCCACACTGAATTCTTAGGTGAACTGAATGACACCCAGGTATTTTGGAAGACATTTTATTGACGCATCCAAAAGGAAATGGCTTTCCGTGATGGACTAATAGTAAGGTCCACCTTCCACCTCCTCAACACAGGAATATTCATCTCTGGAGAGAAGAAAAGAAACACAAAGACAGCCAGTTCTTAATTATAAGATTTGTCTATATCAAACTATGATTTTTTTCATTGTGAATGATAATTTTTTATGTAGAAAGGAGATGAGAAGGAAATGTAATAAACAGACTATTTCATTTGCTTCACAATTGGAAACGTAATATTTTTACATATTTCATGTTAGTGTCTACAGAAGAGAGGAACAAATTTTCTTCTAAAGCAAAATACTTAAGTTGCTATAATATACCTGGTATGTTGTACATTTTCTTTAAGCTGCTGTGAGAAATAGCAGTTGAATGAGAAATTGTATTCTGCTTTGCTCTATTCAGAGAACAGTGAACTGTTCAGAACTGTATAAACAATTCAGTCTTAGTCATTTAATTGTACATTTTTTTCCATCAATATTTAATATAAGTGGAGATTTAGAAGAAAGAGGAACCATCTCTGTGAACTTAACTTGCTCTCCTTGAATATTTGACAATCTTGACACTACAGGAAATACTTTAGTTTTATTGCAGCTAATTTTGATTTTTATCACTGCAAAATACTGTGAAATTAATAGTAAGTTCAAATAAATAACTGATTTGAAAAGCCTTTGGAATGTATTGAAAGCATTTATATTTTATTTTACTGCTAAAAGGAATAGAAAATGTAATTTTTCATGTAAAAAAGATTGTTTTTCATGGATTATTATTTAACCCTTTCTGTAGTAGGGAGAGCTAATGAGGGGAAAAATGACTTGTCTCAAGCTGGTAGACACTATATCTAGGCTAGCTCTATTTTAGTGCAGCTCAAATTCTAACATGAGAAAATTGCAGAAATTTACAATTCAAAGTGTGTTTCATCAGGGAGAAATCCACAGATTGTTTTGACACTCAGTTAGAAATTCAGCATGAAGATGGACGTCTCATGAAATTTGCAGCTGCTGATTGAATTTATATTTCCATAAAGGCCATCAACAGTAGCAGCCTGCAGGGGAAGTGGGGGGGGAAATGACAAAAATTGTGAGGCTAGCATTTTTCCTCAGCCTTAAAGTAGCAAATTACTTGTAATAAGGTCTTACACTGACCAGGATTAAAGAGAAATATAGGCAGCCAGAAGGGAATGATTTCTCAGTTTAATTGATTTGAACTAAAAATGTCTGAATTTGATATTTAAATATATGTTTAGTCATCTGTACAGTATGTAAAATGCAGCTACAAGTCAAAAGTGTCCTTAAACTGAAAAATAAGACTCTTACTGGTAATTACAGAAGGTTTATCATACAGGTAATTTGGTTGTATAATAACTTCCCAGGGTAGAAAATGAGTGTTATAGAAATGTGCGAAAATAGGTTGTCTTTATTAAGGGGTGAAAATCTCATCTCATCTTCTCTCTCCTGCATGTGCTTCCTCCCTCTCATTCATACACACACAGAGATATATGAGAGTCTGTATAAGTTCTGAATTTATTTTTGAGTATCGACTCTCAGTAAGTTTATCATTTAAAAAGTAGACATACATTCACAAAAACAAGTTCACGCTGTCGAAACAATTGGTAAGAAATGCCACTGAGATGAGGTATAACGTAATTGAACAGGTTTATCCTTCATTTAGAATGTTTTATGTATTTGCGTTACATTTCCATAAAAGAAAGTGGGGGGGTAGGGGACTGTTACGTATTTTTTGAAATTTCTTTTCTTTTTTGGTAGAAACAGTGTCATTTTTATCATCCTTGGGAGAATGCAACTCCCTGATCGTCCATGTTTCAGGATACCTGTGTGTCTTAAGGCTGCTGGAGAGTTAAAGGTTGAGGCATTTTCCTTCCTCTCAGTGCATGGGAGTTTATGCACAGAACTCCACCTACATTGCAAGGCAGCTACACCCATGAAGTTGTATTCAGATGCCTTTTCCTTATCGCTAATGGTCTGCATCTGTGCCGTCCTATGTTGTAGTTCTGTCATGTCTTGCAAGTTAAGCAAGGCCAGCAAAAATATTGTTGAGGTGAGTAGGCACCTAAATGTTCCAGAAAATAAGGGGGTTTTCTGTGGCTGGCATAATTTCTTTTAGTACCTTTTATTATATTAGCTATTTTAAGGTATCTCCAAACTGTATTTAGTCTTTACATCTTGCATGCCAAATCTCCCTAAAACATACTGAAAACAGTACTTTTTACTTGCTGTCCTAAATGGTTGTGTGTTTTCACTTGTTTCATTGCAGAGTTGTGCTTCAGTATGAGGAGACAAATCGTGTATCTTGATATCAATGCAGGTTTTTAGAACAAGGGAGATGCTTAAGAATGAAAGAGCTTGTGTGACATCTTAATATAAAAACATGAAGATTATGCATCTTAGCTGGAATTTGAATAAATGTTAGAATTCTGATGAAGTTAATCCAATAACTTTGAAGTAATGGGAATCTCTATGAAAATCCTCATTTCTGAGAGTTCGTTTCAGAGATTAAATTGGTTAAGCATAGTAAAGTAACTGTACTTTTGTCTTCTAAAAATTAAAATAGAGTTGAGGTGTCTACAAGTCTTTGAAGTACCTGGTGAAATTATTTGACTCTAGAGTTTATAAAAATCACAACTTGTTCTTATAGTGATCATAAACTCTGTATATCAAACACTTAGCTTCTGGCTATCAGACGCTATGCAAGTCCAAAAAACTTAGCTGTCCCAAGGCAATCTTTCATCTTTTCTATTCAGTCATCGACATAAAGGCTTTCACGTAGAAACTTTTATATGTAGTTATTGGCCACAAGAGCTGCAATTAGTGCTTCAACTTCTAATAGCAGCACAATACTCTAAAATCAACAGGCCTACAACTGAGTGTTTAAACACTTGATTGTTATTTACATACTGTGAAAACGCATAGACCTCAATATTTGCTGGTTAGAGCTTTCTAACTGTTCAGTTAAGCCAGAACTGTGGAAGTAGAAAGCAGGATAAATTGCTAAGTGGAGTGCGCATATTGCTTTTTGTGTGTGTTTTTGTTTTTCTAACTTCCAAAGTGACAACAGAAACTCAGATTTGAGGAGAAGAATCTATTTGCAGGAATGACTCGGTACAAAAAAGCTTTGACTCGCAGATAGTGCTTAGTCCTGCTTCCACTCTGTCTTTTTCCTGTTCTTAGGAGCTTGGAAAGCAGCTGCTGTACCCTGGCTATGTAAAGGTTTTGTGTTCCCTCTCCCTCCCTCTCCCTCCCTCTCCCTCCCTCTCCCTCCCTCTCCCTCCCTCTCCCTCCCTCTCCCTCCCTCTCCCTCCCTCTCCCTCCCTCTCCCTCCCTCTCCCTCCCTCTCCCTCCCTCTCCCCCACCTACACTATTCTGAGCAAACCAAAAGCAGCTAAGATGTGATTCTTGCAGAATCAGCATTGTTGGAAAACAGTTTTAAATAACTGTCTAGCTTAAAGAAACAAACTTTTCAGGTACGGGTTTAAAAGTAACCTAACAATGTAAAGTATGAATTAAATCAGACAAAAACTGTCAGCTCTTGAAAGAGAAATGATTTTGCTTTATTAATCACAATCTACTAACTTATTGTACTTTTTGGTAAGTATTATTTAATTTCAGTAAGCAAGTAGCAGTTACTTTGGAAATACCTTTTTTTTTAATTATTACTATTTTATTTTTAGAGTGCTGATGAAGTAAAGATTTGATTTCTGTATATAAAAGATGATATTTTGCAAACTGCTGGCTTTAAATGTTAAGAGCTATAAGGTAGTGTGCTAAACTGAACAACAGCAATTATGCTCCTATAAACATTAATATAAGCATTCTTTTAATCACTTTATATTACTAATTATACTTTCAATCTATTTTTGAGACTTCAAAGATATGTGAAAAAGCAGACCAGAAGTCTACTGTAAGTATAAACAAACTTGAAATCAAAGCAAAATACAATGTCTGAACAACCTCCCCCCCAAGAACAAAAACTCAGGAAAACTTACTGAACTCATATGTAAACTGTTAAACTAATGAGTTGAAAATGCCTTTAGAAAGTTGTTTCTAAACTAGCGTGCACCCTTGTTTAGATATCTCATTTTAAGCATCTCTTTTTCAGTCCTCATATGTCTTAAGCTTAAATTAGGATACAAGAATAAGGTGGATTTTTTTTTTTGGCTTGTTAATGGTCCACCCAGCTTCTTCTAGGGAATCCTGAGGGTCAAATGCTATAGAATAATTAGTATAAATTAGAAAGGATGGGACATATCCTCCATTTATTAGAGCCGAGATACCGATTTTGAATTTGAGATGAATACCTGTATCATAGTATTACAGATATGGAATTGTCTTTAAGCTCTTTTCAGCAATATTTTTTTCTTGTAGTCAAAGTAAGGCATTATTTATGTATGGGATGAGGTAGTCAAGTTCTGAGTTAGTTTATCTGAGTAAATATTTATGCTTATAAAATGGAAATAGCTGGTGATAATACTTTTTTTTGAACTCACTGCTGCAATATGTATTTGCTGTATAACAGTATTTTGAAGGAGAATTTTTAACTTGTAAGTTTTTGTGATGGTGTTTTGAGCTGTCAGTTCAATGTACTTTCTTAGTTCTGGCAATGTTTGTTTTATGCTCTTCTCTGTTTCTTACAATACTGTTTATTGTTTTGTCTCGAATGTGATTCTTTAGAACTGGTTTGTCTCCCATAACATGCTCATAGGCAAGCTCAGAAAGTGCAGGATAGATGAGCAGACAGTGAAGTGGATTGAGAACTGGCAGAAAGGCAGAGCTCAGAGGGGTGTGCTCAGTGGCGCAAAGTCTAGTTGGAGGAGGCCTGTAGAGAGTGATGTAACCCGTGGTGAATACTGAGTCCAGTATTGTTCAGCTTATTCATCAGTGCACCCGCAGCAAGTTTGCAGAAGATACAAAACTGAGAGAGGTGGCTGATACCCCAGAGGGCTGTGCTGCCACTCAGAGGGACCTCGACAGGCTGGAGAGGTGGGCAGAGAGGAACCTCATGAAGGTCAACAAAGGCAAGTGCAGGGTCCTGCACCTAGGGAGGAACAGCCTCATGCACCAGGACAGGTTGGGAGCTGACAAGCAGCTCTGTGGAGAAGGACCTGGGAGTCCTGGTGGACAACAAGTTGACCATGAGCCAGCAAGGTGCCCTTGTAGCCAATAAAGCCAATGGTATCCTGGGTTGCATTAAGAAGAGTGTTGCCAGCAGGTCGAGGTTAGTGATCGTCCCCCTCTACTCAGCCCTGGTGAGGCCGCATATGGAGGACTGTGTCCAGTTCTGGGCTCCCCAGTACAGGAGAGACATGGAGCTACTGAAGCAAGTCCAGCGAAGGGCTGCTAGGATGATTAAGGGACTGGAGCATCTCTCATATGAGGAAAGGCTGAGAGAGCCTGGACAGGGTCCTGGGCTACATGTCCTAGGTGATGCTGCTTGAGCAGGGGGGTTCGCGCTAGATGATCTTTAAAGGTCCATTCCAATTTTAACCATTCTGTGATTCTGTGAAAGCTTAGTCCAAGCAGAAGGTCTATCTTTTGAATTAAAAAAAAAAATGTTATTTTGTATACAATATGAACAAAACATCTAGATTCAAAATTCAGTGAGAATGTTGTAAGACCCAATTGTCAATCCAGTGGTCACACTCTCAGGCTGCAAAGCCCCTGCATGCACACGTGTCTTCTGTAGAATAACATCATCTGTCCTGTCAGTGTCTATGCCTTTGTAACCCTTCAGGCTGCTTTATCTGAGAGTTTAAGGTGAAAGGCAGCCACTATTGCTGTCTTACCTGCTTGCCTTGATCCTGAGAGATTGTCTCATCTTGCCAAAAAAAAAAAAAACCCACCACTTTGTCATACAATTTATTTTATAAAAGTACAAAACTTCCTGTTAGACTCACGTGCATGATGAAATGGAAAATATTCTCTGTCTGGTCAACCCCATCAGACTCTACTGTTACCTACTTTTATTCAGTCTTTGTTAGGTATTTTATTCCCTTTAAGATGTACAGTGTGTCTCCTAACTGCAGTCAATCATGCTTAGCGTCTCTGCAAACAGTTTGCTTGTTCCAGGGTCATGCTACACTCACATCTCCTCTACTACTAAAATTACTTCCACATCTTCCAAGAAAGAGCTCTTTCTCCTTCCTAAGATTGCTCTCCGGCTTTGTCTTGTCTAGGGGGCTGTCCTTCTGAATGCATATTAAACTGTTCACTTTATCATCCTTCCTTTGAAAATGGTATTTTGGTGGCCATTGCCCCAGCTAGAGCAGTCAGTGAAATGCAAGATAAACTGTCAGGGTCCCACAGGTAGCGTTCTGTAGGGACCACATCATGTTACTTTAGGTTAGCTGATCTTCCTGTTCTTCAGAAGTTGTGCTCTTGTGGTGACTGTGGCTGAAATACGTTAACCTTTTCCACCTATGCACTGCAATTAAAAGCAAATGCAATAAAACAGCAATATTAATATTTTTCATCCATCAAATACTATACACAGTATTAGCTATAATTGTATTCAGGCCTTGTATATGACTGAATCTTCTTTGCAAATCTCAAAGCTGTAATCCTTTTGTAAAATTTATTAAAACCTCCAAAAAACCAGAAATAGCGTTAGCTTCTTCAGAGTGTATGTGTGCTGCTAGCTATAATAATTGACTTTGTTCTGAAAAATGGAAATACTAAATGGGAGTTTGTAAATGATTTATAATTGAAATATAATTAATCATCCAAACCAGACTGTAACACTGCTGTGTTGGGTCATATTGCTTAATTGATGTTCTCCACAGCTGTAACTTTCTTTTCATTTCATTTACAATTCACACTCTTGCTGTCATTTGCCCATTTCTCTTCCTTGCATGACTGCCTTTTTGTTTATCTTCCTGCATTATGTTTTTATTTATAGAGTACAAGTTATTGTACACTTTCTATCTACTTGCTAAATTCCCTTTATACATGCTAAATCCCCATTTTAAGCCATTTTTCATACATTTACAGAAAATATTCAGTACTTCAGTCCCAGATTTATTCACATTTTGACAGTAATTGGTAGAAAACTGTTTCTTGAATCCGATAGACCAAAACAAACCAGAAAAACAGTTGGGAGAAAGCTTCCACATGCCAAAGCACTGAGGATCCATCAGCTATTCAAGGAAGTGGCATTTGTACTAGTTCTATTTACGCTTTTGTTGCAAAAAGAATGTAATGTTTTGTATTTCTAGTAAGCTGCTTATAGATTCATTTACACAAAGTGGTTCCTGTGTAAAGGTGTAGTATCTGTTGGGCTTAGTGCTGTTTCGATGAGGTAGAATGCACAAGGGTTTTCAAAGAGCGAGAAACAGGCTAGATTTCAGTAAATCTTACTGCAGTCCTAAGCGAGTTAGGGGACTAGAATGACAAGCAGAAATTTAGTAGATAGTTTTTAGATCTCATTGTTCACTGAAGGAACTTGCTCCTTAGACAAACTACAATAAAAGATATTTTTACTTTAGTTAACCCCTTCCATCTGAGGTAAAGCAGGCTTTCAAAAAAACTAAAGTTTGTGTGAACCTATATAAAAGCCATGGGCTCTGGTCCCTAGTGCAGTTACAGGTTCATTTTTTTTATTAAATTTCTTTCCTAAAAAGCCAGATCTAACAAAGAATGGCCTTATCCATATGTTTGTGACATAGGTAAATACAAATTGACCACTAGCCAGCTTGTAACTGTAGCTTTCTGATTTTATTATAATAAACCATTTAGCACTGGAGAGAAAAACGCAATTTTGGTATCCCTTCTGACTAGTCTGCATGTGCTACAATGAAAAAAAACAAAAAAACAAAAACCCCAAAAGCTTAAACTAAAATAGGAAATTGTGTGCAGAGAAAAGTGAGAAATCAACCTTACTTCTGAAATGAGTATGTTTAAATTCATTTGGTTTTTACATATAGAAAACATGAATCAGCGCAGTTCAAGCAGAGGACAGTTTTCAAATACTTACCATATAATGGATAAGATCTTGAAAAGAACTGCAAAGTAGATTTATTCCCTAGAAAGCTTTTGGGTTGAAATCCCAAGAGTACTTTCAGTATGTTATATATTACTTCCCATTGCTTTTACTGTAAATAATGCCGCTAAAAACATAATGTGTATGTGGGGGTAACTATTAGCGGAGTATCTGGAATAAAAATTTTTGAAAGTGTAGTTTTGCCTTAAAATTACCTAAACTGAGGATTTACACTTGAAACCATTGAAGCTATTTATCTTGCTCTGCCTGCACATTGGTTTATCAGGCAGGGAATTTTGAAGCAATCTTTCTGCAACAGACCTGAGCCAGGTTCAGAGCCTGGCCAGGCTTATGGTCATCCATATCAACAGAACAGACTATCTAGATTTGATAGGCTCTGTTCAGCATACTTAGTAATTTTTCTGAAGAAACGCATAATGCATTATATCATCTAGTAACCTGAAAAGAGGAAATTATGTGTTTTTGTGCTTCTTAAAAGGTCAAATGAACTACTTGGTTCTTTTTAAATTACACCCCACCACCCCCCAAAACCCTTGGGACCTAGTCTATCACTGATTGATTGGCTGAGCATTTCCCCCCCCCCCCCCGCCATAGACCAAACTAAAAAGTGGTGTTTTCAGTTAATGATTTGCTCAAATAGATTATGCTCTAGACTTTTGATGTAAGTGCCTCAACACAGTTAAAACCAGAAAGGTTACTCTCTCCTGTGGACTTCCCAGACCCGTAAGTCTGCTCTTATCTGTGTTAAACTATTTAGACTATAGTTCGTTTTAAGGTATGTTGACCAGAGGCTGCAGTATAATGTAGAATATTTGTGCTAGTTTCACCTGCCTGATCAGGTATCTGGAAGTCTGACAAGCTCCTCAGCTGGAGAAATTAGCAAAGTGCTCGATTTGCTGCGAATAGACTGTTTCCAGTAGGTAGATGAACTTGCTTAAAACTAGCTTGGCTACCTTTAGCATATACTAGAACATGAGCCTAATCTTAATCTTTTTGTACCATGTAAAATGCATTGTTAGTGGTATACAAATAATATTTAATGAAGTATATTAGAAAAAATTGTTACCCAAGTGAATTGAAGTTGGCAAACTGCTTCCACTCTATTGGACGTTAGTTGTAAATGCTATAGAGACTCATAGCTAGGTAATAGTGGTGGTTCTGTTACAGAGACCCTGGGATAGTTGGAACTACAGAAAGTTAATGCAGTTAATATAAAGTAGATACTAAGTTGGCACAGCTGTGACCACAGCATTGTCAGCTGGCATTCCTTTTGAGAAGGGAGAAGAGGTTTGTACTGCGTGTGAGAGGGGTTTTTTTTTTCCCCCCCTTTGACAGTGTATGTTCCCAAACATGGAAACACTCATCCATAGGACCTTCACATTCATCTGCATAGGACTTTCAAAAGATATCTGAAAAAAACCACATCTTCCTTTGGAGAAAAAGAATAATTAGTACTTGCAAACAACTCTGTAAAGCCAAATGTAGTGTTGCTAAGATGTAAACATAAAAAGCAAAATCAGAGCATCTGTGGTTTGACTCTGACTGTCACATACTTGCAGCTTCTTCTGACTTGCTCATTCAGCACTTGCCAAAGTTTAATATTGCTTGATCCTGCACCAGTGTAAAACTGGAAATCATTGATCCTGCTTCTCTTGAGGTTAATGGAAACCAGAATCATAGAACAAAGTAGCCTGTGGCCTTCCTTGCTACTCTTAAAAGCTGAAATTAGTTTCTAATATGATTTTATAAAGCATAAAGGCTTTTACCTGACTTCAAGTCTATGAATTGTTAGAAGAAAATATAACTGCTTGTGTAAGTGATAGATGTTGGGTGCAAATGTTCAACTTTTTCTATTTTATTTGAGACCATAATATTTATTTATTTATTTATTTATTTTACTGGCATGAACTATTGAAAGTACTTAATTCGTCACTCTTGGCAAAAATTAAGTTTATAGAAATCTGAGCTTTCTAAAAATAAAATTAGAATTCTTCAGGAGAACTATTTATTTTAAAAGGTTGATTTCCTAAGGTGAAGATTATTATTGTAGAAATACTGAAAATACACTGAACTCTGATTCCATTATGATATATGCTATGTTAGTGTAAACAATGAGTTTACTACTTCTTGTTTTAAATTGATCTGATTCCTGTTCTACTTGTAAGGAGGAATTGTTAATTCATTGCAGTTCTGCAAAATTAATACATAGCTGTGCATAATCCACCAGCAGAAAGCTTTCAAGAACAGTTTTGAAAACACAGTAAACTAGTTTCATGATTATTCCTTTATGATTATTTTCTTTATTTGTAGGACAGAGAACATGGTAAGGAAGTTCAGCTGGTTCCCTTTATTGAATATACCTCTTAGTAGTTGAGTGCATCATCTTCTTCCTCTAGCAGTGAGTGTACTATTAATGTCCGTTGTACCACGAAGTTAACATGTTCTCCTTTATGGAAAGGAGAAGTGGGCAATATCTTATAACCTTAATTACATATCTTTTAACTGCAGTGGCCCAATGATTTACATTTACATTACACACACACATGCTTACACACACTTTTCTTAATGCTAAGAGTATGTACTTCAGGATCAGATTTGAAAACATATGCTATCCTGAGAACTTAGTAAGATGTTTCTATAGCAAAAAGATCAATGAATGACTTGATTACAGCCTGCAAGTACCTACCTGAAACATACCTTTGATAATAAAGGGTTCTTCATTCTGGGAGCCAAAGACACCATGTCCAATGGCTCAAAGTTAAGTTTAGATAAAATCCAAATTGGAAAAAAGTGCAGACTTCTAACAGTAAAGGTAATCATTTTTCTGAAAGCGATGCTGTGGTTCATGCATCAGAATTATTTTACTTAAATCCTGTGATATGTGTTTTAAAAGATCAGACTCCATTGCATTTCTGTCTGTATAACCAGTGGAAAGTGTAGAGCTGTAATCATCAGACAGTGGAATTTGGACCTCATGGAGACAGGGATGTAAGCTTGCACAAATTAAAGTTCACTTAAAAATGGGTTATTTTTCCCTTGTTTCACAAAAGAACTTTTTTTCAAAAAGGAGAGAGCTGTGTGTCTTGCTTTGAAGGTGGTGGGTCACTCCTGCGGCCTGTACAGGAGTAATCTAGTTTCTTTTTCCCTTCAGAGGAGTAATTCATCTTGTTTCCTGGGAAGAATTACGTATAGTTCAGTTGCTTTTCTAACTTAAGTACTGTTCCATATTGAGCAAAAACTGCAAAGTTGGTTGAGCTGTTACTAGACAATACGTAAGAAAGGTAGATGAGTTCTGTGAACTAAAGATCCTGCTGAAAAAAATTCTAGAAACCTTTTTCTTTCTACTATGTAAAGTTGTTGTTGTATTATTGATGATAAAATAATGTACTGTTAATGAATGAAGTACAGTACCATCCCTTCAAAGTATGTAGCACTCAGTCAATAGGTATGCTTTAAAATTATTTGCTTGTGTTTCATTGCAAAGTTTACAGCAATGTTATGTAACTATGAAAATCAGTGTTTGTCTTAAATTAATAATGACTGCATATTCTGTCTGTGAGTTGTTTTGATTTGTTTTCCATAAGTAATCAATAAAGTATGTCTTCCCTGACCGCTTATCATCCAGATAGTGCAAATCGGCAAGCCAAAAGAGAGCTCCGGTCTTGAGCCCTCGTGAGTGTTTGAGAGCCATTTGATCTGAATGGGAGTTGTGAATTCTTGATATAATATGGTAGCTTCATGCATGTGCATGTATGAGTGTGTGATCCCGTTTCCATCTGACTGCAAAACATGCTGCTATTTCACAGCCAGAAGGGATTCTTGCTCAGTTCACGTATCAAAAACTTCCAGTTTGCTGTTGATGGTCCAGTTTCTCCTCTTGCTGATAGTGCATATTGTAGTTTGTCATAGTTGCACACATTAAAAGTACCTGTTTAGAGATTGCCAGAGGAGTCGTCTTAGGCTTCATAGTTGATCCACAAACCTGTAGAAATCTAGAAAATAATCCATTAAGTCATTTGCTACCCGTCACATTCCATTTAGCATTTCCCTTGCCGGCCTCAGCTACCCCTTTTCTCTTGCTGGCAGACTGCCTAATTTTTGTTAAACACTTTTTCTTTTTTCAGGCTTCACCCAAGTCATCACATTGACTTATAGACAGCCAGGGACAGAAAGGCTTAGGGAAAATATGTACAGTAGGAAAGTATGTAAAAATGAAAATGTGTAAATACAGTATCACTGACTGAAAGATCTATACAGTACTTAAATTTCTTGGCTATTTTCCCTAGCTATAACTCCTGCAAAGTTGCAAATCTTGGCTACTTCAGTGTTTTGTGTAAGTTATGTTGGATGTGAGCATTCTATACATCTGTTAAATCCTTTCTGAAATAATCTGTGTTTTGTTTTATGAGTTATTGGCTGTTATTCTTTGGATATGTTATGTCCCAACTTGATTCTTTTATGCTCCTAAGATCTGGTGAATGAAAATGAGGTTAATTTTAAAGTTCAAACTGTAAATTGTGGTTCTTAAATTGCTATTTGTAATTGCTTTGTATGTATACACTTGTAAGTGAAGTCCTTGAGCTGCAATAGCAAAGACACTGGTGTTTATTTGAAAACATGGGAGTAAATTAATCAATATAAAGCAAAATACTATCTCTAGTATGAAAAAATACCTCTGTAAACTGTAAAAGTTTCAGATTAAATCTAAAGAGGGCTCTGTGTGATCTTGAATAGAAAAATCTATGTAAATTATTTGTTAGCAGGGTTGTGCCAGAAGAAACCTAGGGGGCGAGGCAAATCGGCGGTTGAAGTTAGTGTCATATCCACATCACAAATGCAGAGAGACTTAAAAGCCACCGGCACTACCATGTGATAGTTCTTTTCTCTGGGAAATAATTTTCTGAGTTTGGCTCTAAAATCTCATTTGGCTATGGAATATAGGGATAATTTTCTTTGTATGTGTTTTCTATAAAAGCTTGTAGCAAAATGCACAACAGTGTATTTAGTTAAAAATGTCTTAGTTAAGAACATATTTTATCTGGGGAATGCATAAAACTATAGTATCAATCACACGGAGTGATAACAAGTAAAAAAAATATATTCCTTATTTGCTTACATCAGTTTACTCAAACTGCTTTTCTACCTGCTCAGGACTAAAATTATGGACAGTTTTTAAAAATGTGCTGAGCTAACGGTAAAATGTAGTGACTTTCCAAGAATGAAGAAGTGTGTTAATTCTCAGAATTATATGGGCTCAGGCCTAATTAGATTTTCAGCTTTTCTGGAAATCTTACGTATGGAAAAAAAGTAATTCTGTATTTTTGGTTTTTGTCTTTATTTTTTCCAGAAAAATAAAATTTTGAGAAATGGACGTATCCACAGTATTGTTGAAATAAATTATTTAAAACAAGTGTATTAAGTATAATATATTCAGTATATTGGAATTGTATACATGTATACCTATAAAACAAATATAAATCATTTATCTTTCAATACTGACAAATACACCTGCTCTTAGAGATGGAAGTATGCTACACTATAAAGTATTTTCTTTGCCTAATGGCTTATCTCTGAAACAGACAGTAACAATGTTAGATTTAGAAAAATCAGCAAAAAATATCAGCAAAATTGATGCTTTGCTTAAAAAGAAATATTACAAATATAAAGGTCATTTCTAAAGAAGGTACTTAGAAAATGAATAGCAATTTCTATGCAAGTTCATTATTAAATACTTAACAAAGCAGAATAAGAACCTTATCAGTCAGTTCATCTGTTAACCAGAGAAGTTTGAGTTGTAGCTTCTGACTGCTATCTGTTTTGAAATAAAGTAGCTTTTGTAAGTGAAGGCTGCAGGGGTAAATATTTAAAATATTTTTTAAAAATCTGAAATACATGCCATTTACTCTTCTGCTCAATAGCATGATATCTGACAGCACATCTGCTCTGCTGTGTGTTGCTGTGGGTGGGGTCTAAATTCAGATTCTTAACACTGGCTCCACTTTTCATATATTGTGTGTTCCCTGTCAGATAGACCTCTAATCATGTTCATCCCACTTTTTAAACACAAAATATTTAACTCGCATAGATGTGAGAAAAGACTGGCATGCACAGAGTAGTCGCCACTGATTTGAGGTGATATGGTCTGACCCCTGGGCAAAGCTCACCAGTGAAATTTTGGTGGCAGGTTTCTGACTCTAGAACAGTTTCGGGTTTCTGATCCCTCGCCAACAAGGGCATGGGGGATATCTGAATGAAGGAGAAAACAGCTGATGGAAAACTGAATGACACCTCTTCAGAGAAACATTCTCAAAGGGAGGGATAAGTAGGGCTGAAATGCATTTGTCATTAATAATTGAAATCAACTGTAGAACGCGCAAACTTTAAGAAAAGCTACTAAAACAGATAGCATTTCTAATTGTGGTATCTGGATCATAATCATTTTCTCAAAAATGTGTGTGTATATATATATAATCTGTTGTTTTTGTTTGTTTTTGTTATAGGGCAGACTATTCCAGAGAGAAGATTTGTAGAGGCAGTAAATCAGCAAGCATATCAATATGAGACAGGTGACTTTCCAACAGAATGGGAAGGTAAATCTTGGAGATTTTGTTTTTATTTCAAGATAACATTGCTGTTAAACATTGAATCTGAATTCAGTGCAATGCCTGACTATATGAAAAGGTTGTCTGTTGTCTTTCATTTTCAGTAATGGAGACTTTGTTTAACAGCCTCGTTATTACGAATTCTTAAAGTAACCTCTTACAAACAGGATAAGTTATGTTTAGGAAATCAGTACTTAATAAAAATGTAAATGAAGCCTGCATCACCATGACTTTCTCCTATTAAATGTGAAAATATTTGTGCCTGAGGAGAATCTGATAGAATAACCAAAATTAAATGTGTTAAACTTCTTAATTATGCCTTCACTGCAGTGTTAATTTGTAGGCCAGTTGAATTACTGGTGGCACAGTGACTGTGTTTGTGGGGTGGCTGGTTTTTTTTTGTTTGTTTTTTGTTTGTTTTTTGATGGTGGTAGTTTCCTGTGCTCTTCGCTGCACCAGGGTGTAGGGAGCTGGAGAACCTGTTAATAATTAACCATTTTTTCTGATACTCTTGCTGAAAACTTTGCCTGGAAAATTGGGGCATAGTAAGAAATACAGGGAAGCTAGTGAAATTCCTGAACAGGACAGACTGTGGTAACTGAGCAGCCCTAGAAGAAAGAGAGAAAGAGAGGAAATGTATGCTGGTCCTGAGGCTGTAGGAGCTTGAGCAAGCATGGGGTTAGGTATGGTTTAAAATCTAGGGCTCTATAGGATAGGCAAGAAAGCCCTGAAATAGTAGACATAGTTATCCCATCATTCATTGTGTGTTTTGGGGAGAATAATATCCAGACATCTTCCAGAAAGTGCTAGGTTTAAAACAAACAAAAGGAGATCTTTTTTAAATGGTGTGTGGTTAAACTGTAGAATTCCTTGGCATTGACTGTTCTGCGCTCTAAAAGTTTGCATGAGTTCAACAAGTGGTTAAACCAATTTGCGGAAGAAAAATCCATCTCCCATACAGACATCACTTTTGATTTAATTTATCCATGAAATGCAAATTGATGGAGACTGCTGTGCACTTTGAGAAAATATTACAGTATACTTGCTTTATCTCCCTCCTCTTTCCTTGGCACCTGCTCTTGGCCCCTGAAGGAGAGGATACTGAGCTGAGATAGAACTTTGGTCCCAGTGTGTCCCTTCCTGGAGCCAGGAGAGAAATGTCAGATGTTCCCATCTTGCATTTTGTCAGTGTACACTCCACCAATTCCCACAAATTTTTTGTGATCAGCCAAGGCTGGAATTAACAGCTAAAAGCTTCTGAGAGCTGTTTCAGCCCAACTAGCAGCATTTGCCATCTGTGGAGAAAATACAGTATCAACAACTTGAGTCTTTTACTGTCACAGCACCCACAGCTGGCTGGCAAGTCTTAATCTAGTTGCTCCTTGTTCTGTATCAGTCCGAGATAGCCATCTTCTGAAAGAGAGCATTAGCTCGGAGGGCTTGTGCCTTCCTGAATGGTCTGGTGCTTGAATGAGACAGCTACCTCATCCAGCTCTCTGAACATTACTTCCTCATCCAAAAGTTCTCCAGCCGCTGCCAGTCATCTTAGGTCTGTGCAACAGGCACGCAATCATTCTGCACCACAAGCACTGAGAAGCACATGTAAAGCCTCAAGTAACTCTGCTCTGCCTGTGAATGAGTTCTCATCTGAGACCTGCTGCTGCCTTTTAAGAGTCAGAAAATGCAATCCAATAATCCCTACCAGAAAATAAGCAACATGTACAGCCAGAATGCGTCTCTGATGCATCTGTGGGCTAAGCACTTTCACAAACTGTTTTAGACTGCTTCTCCCAGCATGCTATACGGACCTATTATTAGGACTGCTTGAATTAGTGGCAGGCACTGATAAGCCTGCACCATGTTTCCAGAAGCGTTAGTGCAAATTGCTGCAGTTGTGACAGTGTGATATGCAGAATTTGGAGAGTGTACAGCCATTTGGAGGGATACTTTTGGCAAGCGCTAGTACAGAGACCCTGGAGTCAAGGGCCAGGTACACTTCCGTATGGATTTGCCTAAGAAGATGCAACTGCCAGACCTGAGATGCCCTTTGACAAGCCAAGGCATTGTATTCAGTTTTCTAATTTAAAGAAGAAAACATGATTGGCCATTCACAGTTTTATTAGCTGCATTTACATTTTTAACACTTACTTGATCATCTTTATAAATGTAATTTTTTTCTTTATGATTCTGTCAGCACTGAAAAGGAAGAATTCATGGAAGAAAGGAAAACTTAAGTAATACAGATAGGTAACAATCTTTGGTTCTACAGAGTTTCTCAAGGAACAAGAAGAGAAAATGCATACATCTTTTTCTGTGCGCTACTTAAAAAGATTTGGTATTTAGTGCATATTTCTGATAAAATTACGGATTTTTACCAAAAAAAAAAAAAAAAAAAAGCCTGACCTGTATTTTTTGTTTAATGATAATTTAAATAAAAAAAGCTTAAAATCATTGTAAAAAAGCCAAAACTGGTGCTTCTGTTGTGGGTGTAGAGGCTGTTTGGAGAATTATTGTGCCTTTGCTGCATATTGGGGTGTGAATTAGGGACGTGAAATGTTCTGAAGTTCTTTACTATTTCTTTTCTGGTTCCTGTAGAATGAGGGTTTGTCTGTTAACAAGAAATGAGAAAGAATAGAAACAGTAGAGTTCAAATAGTACTGTAGAAGCCAGTTAGCTGAGTCAGGAGACACAGTTTAAAAAATGTTTTTAGGCATTCTTTGGTTAGAGGCTCACTGCAATTATGTCCCTGAATTTTTCTCTTTAAGATTGGTGTAGAAGAGGAAATCTGATGTTACCACAAGACCTGTGCTGAACTTTCACTCCATTATCTTCCTTCCAGTCTCTCCTGAAAAATTCCCAATACAGTCTCCTTGTGGATGTATAGTATGTACATGTATGTAGTTCATGCTGTTGTGGACACTGATTATACTAGCAAATAGACTGAGACTTTGCAGAAAGATTTCTAAAACCCTTGCTGTTTTCCATGAATGGTAGAAGATGAATATAAGGTTAGAAGGCTCCATAAATTTCTTACTTCAGTTTTCCCTTTACTCTTGGAAATTTTTTGGATCCTCATTCTTAGTGTTCTAAATCCCGGCTGCTGGATCCGTGCCTTACACGTGCCTTCTCAGCAAATACTGCATGTAGCATTCTACTTTTTTAGCCTTCTCAACATTTTCACTTTAAGAACTGGGCTGAAGTCTCTGCTGCCTTATTTCCTCTCTTCTTTTTCTAGAGATGTGCAGAGAGTTGCTTTCGCCTGTGTTGTCTTTGTTGTGCCAGTGCTCCGCTTGTGGATCTTCCTTAATGACTGCCTGATTTAAAACCACTCATCCAGGCACACTTTCCCTTTCATTTCCCTGCCTCCCCCTGGGGGGGAAGAGGGGCAGGCTAGAGAAAAGCCTCTTGTTACCTAAATGAACTTCCTCTGGAAATATTTAAGGGCATGAGTTGTCTGAGGAGAGCTTGCTCAAAGTCAGGGGAAAGTATCATTTGGGAAGTGGGAGCAGGTGGTAGAGAGATTTGAAATGGGTCTGAGATAGACCTGCCATTGCATACCTAACAGATGCAGCCTGAACAGCTGGTTAACCGAAGGGCTGAGTTTTGGCCAGGGTTTGTCTAGTTACAAACATGAAATAGGCTAACTGAGAGTAAGTAGGAAACTGTAAAACGGATAGATAAACCAATCCTCCAGATTAGAGACCTGGTGTGTGCAAACTGCTTTCCCAGGCTCTGGAGAGGATGTTCATGTATTAGTCCTGAGAGTCTACTGAATATAGGGCTGAGGGCTCAGCCCTGCAGAGTTTTACTGCTTTTTCTTTTCTCCTGAAGATTTTAGCTGAAATGCTTCACAGGATTAAATCTCCTAGGTAATCAGACCTGTGAATTTTTACAACAGTTCTGAATGTCAATCAGGGCTTTTGTAAAACTGAAATGTGCTCAATATTATAAAAATAGACTCATAATCCCTTGTGTTCTCCTTAGTCCAGCATTAGTTATTTGTACATAAAGTCTATTTTCTTTCTTAAAAAAAGATAAAAAAGTATGTTTCCTTTTATACTGTAGTTTCAAATTTAGAAAGTAATCTATGTTCACAATACAAATATTAGATATTTTTGTTTATCTAAAGCCTCTTATATTCTACTACATGGTGGGATTGGATACTGCCCCCGCCCCCGCAATATGGATGCAAATAACAGATAACCTTTCTGTAAGGGTAGTTCTGAGTTTGCTTACTGTATTGCCTGGCAGAATGTGCACTTTACCTCCTCAGCACATGGCAGTAGTGCTCCTGAAAGAAGATCAGTAATTTTACATACATACCTGGAGAGATTCATGAGACTGTGTGCTTCATGCAGCATTTTATTGCCTGTCTGCTCCTAGTCCTTTTTTTTTCTTTTTTTCTTTTTTTTTTTTTTTCTGGTAGCATTTAGTGATTAATGGGAGCCTTAATTTGCATGCTCACTTTTACGCTCATTACAGTGTGTTATGTGCCAGTAGGAGTCTTAAAGTTCAATGAAAATCTCATGCATACTAATGCAAATGCAAATGAGTGCTGATGAAAGAATGCTGGGGTCTCAGGGTATGAAATGTCCAGTTAGCGAGCAAAATTCCTCTTAGACAAAAGTAGCATTATAATGAGCACAGAGTGCAGGAAGTACCATCCAGTAAAATTGGAAGCAGCAGCATAATTAGACAGCCTGAAATGGAGGCAATCTATTCATTTTTCTGAGGGTTTTTGGGGAGAGCCAGGGAAGCATGTTTCGGTTGCAGTCAGTCCATACATGTTACCTCCTCTACTTCACCAGGTTCGAAGCATCTTGGCTGACAATGCGTGAGAGCATTTCACTTTGTTAGTGTAGTGGAAGGGAGTAGTTGTGTGGAAATCTTTTCTAGTTGTAACTGTCACTGGACACTTTTTAATTGAGTGTGTGTGTGTGTATCTGGTGTTCAAACAACATGTAATGAAGCACCTAATTACCTTGTTTCCATCAGTAAATGTTTAATTGATATAAATCTTTTTAGTAATTTAAAACTGTGTTGACTAAAGGTGTAAAGGAGAGTGCAAAGAAAGGGGGGAGGGATAAGACTTTTCCAATGCAAAATTGTATACGTTACTATATATTTTAAAAGAGAATGAACTGAAAAGATTTGTAGTCCTGACATTTATTAAAAGGGAAGGCAGGCAACACATGTAAAACCATACATTCAAATGTTTGTTATAGCTGGAAGGAAAAACAGCATGATTTACTACCTATGTATTTAAATAGGTACAGTGTGATAATGGAATGATCGATGTGAGAAATCTTCTTAAATTGAGGATCATTTTGTCGCTTGTGAATGTTGGTACTAATTGAGGTCTATTAATGAATGAAAATATGTTGGATAATACTCCTCACTTCATGTGTTCTGTTCTCAAAACTTGTTTCCCTGTAATACCCTTCACTGTTCTATTTGTGGCTTGTTGAGCTGAGGCACATAATTAAATGATAAAATCTTTGATTATTTGAGTATTCTGTTCATCAGAAAATCATTACTCAAATAACTGTAAGTCCTATCTGTCAATGAAAAAGAATCTACTGTAATGTTTGTATTTCCAGTAGTTTCTAACTGCAACTTAATTTGTAGGATTTTAATTTTTAATTCTTTTAAGAATGATTAATTGTGATAAGATGAAGTTAAAATGCAGCTATGAAAATACTGTCATTTTAAGAAAATGCTAGAAGTCCTTAGGTGCTGAGAGTCATGGAATTGAAACACGGGTGTTGTAACAAAGGTCTTCATGTGATAGAGAAATGAGGACTGGGAAGGAGGGAGAAGACGATTCTTTGAAAATAATGCGTTAGATTTTGAGGAGTTAAAACTTTCATTTTTCACAAGACACATTAATCTTTCTTCTTCCATCTTTCTCTAGATGCATCTTTTATTGGTTAGTGTCCAGTATACATATTTATTTGTACGTAAGATATTTCTACCTCTTTCCTGCTTTTCCATATGCTATTAGAACTGTTGCTAAATATGGAGAAAGATAATTTCTGAAAGGAGGAAAAGCTTGTGGGCTATGATATTCTCTAATAACAATCATGAGAATTCCTTCTTTAATCTCTTTGCTGGTCCCTGTACAGTGAGTGTTTGCAAGGCTATCAGCGGAGAAGTGCAGGTCTCAGTCATGGCAGTTCAGTTCCTAGTCTTGCCACATTCTGCATTTGGAAAGTGCTATAAAATTAAAATATGTGAAAGGAATAGAGGTGCATTGAAAATGTTTTGCAAATCTAAAAATAAATATGACTTTCTGTTAAATTCTGTAATTATCTTTATGGGCTGTTTTGCTTTTCAGTAATATCAAACTTTCTGCCAAAGTTTGATGTTGACTACTCGGTCATTTCTCTACAGTGGCAAATTTGTGTCTAATTTTTGTTAGACTCAAAAGACCTCTGAGAAGAGCTGGTAGGGAGTGGTGTTTGTAAGCATACACATGTCAATTTTAAGAAAAGATTTTTAGGATTTTATTTAAAAGAAAACATCTTGAAAAAGTATCATCTGATGGACAAGAAACAAAGTCAAGGCCTTGTTTCATATTGTTGCAGACATTTCGCCATTAACCTCAAGTTAATTAACCTTGCAGTCATAGCATCCAAGCTATGGGATGCCATTTTGCCTGCCTTAATCCCCTTCTCCTGTTAATTGGAAGCTATTCCTCCTAAAACGTGTTTCATAACATTGCTGAAGCAGAACGATGCTAGTGTTTCGGCTTCTGTGTAATCACATTTTCAGTAGTGAGGTGAAATTATGACTCTGTGCAACTCTGTGTATGTTCTCTCTCCTCCTTCTCCAATTCCCCTCAAAACACAGCATAAATGGTACTAGAAAATTAAAATCTGGAATAGTTCCTTCTTAAAGCATTTTTGAAATTTTACAGACAACTACAGACCAGACCAGGAATTTGACTGAGTGATAATGAAAATGTCATTTTGGTCTAATCTTCCTGCACAGTAACAAATGTCTTAATTATCCAAACATACAAAAGAACATTTTGCCGTATCTCTGTGCTTGGAGCTGGCTTTCCTTATGTTTTTCCTTCTGTTCATTACTGGCCACTTGCATTCTGCTACTCATTCATTTGAAAAATATGAGCAGAAGAGACAAACGTCTACAAAATATGCAAACAGGCACCTACCAATTCTGTGCATTGAAAAGTCACAAAAAAGTGTTACAGTGGTGGTACTTTTAAAGAATGATTAGTATTGACCTGTTCACAGTCAGGAATTTGTTTGTCTAATAACATCTACAATAGAGTTCGAGCTATCTGTAATAACTCCTTGACTGAATGAGGCAAGATTTGACACAGTGGCATTTCTCTGTCTGTGATGGGATCCCTTTGGATTGCTGCAACCAGTCATTTCCAAAAGAGCAGGCAGTGTTTGAGGATGGCGTGGGCATAAGTGTATTGGTTTTTGGTTCGTAATGGAAGTCCTGCATTAGAGGACAATCAGGGTTGCCACTGCTTCAGGCAGAGTAATTCCTCGGCTGTCCCTTCCAACGTGAATTTACTGCGATGGAGGAGCCTTCCCTTATTCTCTCAATTAGGGCACCTCCCCCTTAATACAGTGAGTCACCTCGTTCAGGTTTTGGCCTGCATCTTGCACCTCTGGAGAGGAAATCTATTCAGCGCTGACATAAATAAGACTAAGTTCTTAGGCTTTAACAGCCTAAAAGCATAGGCAGGAGTCCCTTCTCTCCAGAGAGGTCTCAAGCTTTTCGTGTCTTTCACTACTTGTCCTGTCCTGTTCTCGGGGTGAAACTCAGCCTTGTGCAGCAAGCTCAACAGAAGGCCTTGGCATCACTTGAGCCCTGCTTAAGCCTTATTTTGAGCCTGGGTGGTATGCAGGCTGTGTTCAAGCTCTCATCACAGAGGTGAATTCTTCCTTCTGTGAAGACTGAGAGTATTAACAAGGGAAATAGTATCTTGGAGCTTTATATTTGAGAGTTGTTACTGTGACTTGCCAGGCTGTAGCAAATTTTATATAAACATTTGCTTTCCATTACAATTTACTTATAATTTTGAGTTATAATACTGTTTGTCATCTTTGAAATAATCCATCTGATTTTTATTTCTTTTGCAGCTTGGATAAGAAAAAAAAGAAATGATCCACCCACTATTGAGGTGAGAGATGAAATGCCTTTACATTTTCAATTATTGTAGTTAAACTACAGTAATTCATTTATAATGGACTTTCTTGTTCAATAATTTTTCACTTTTGGGAGGAAAATGCAGTATTTTGTTTGCCTAATTTGTGAAATTATATACAGACTAGATATCTAGTCTTAGAAAAACAGAAAAGATGGAAATCTAAACTCCAGTGTTGCTTAATTGTTTCTTTTATGGAAATCTATATGAAGTTAGATTCTGGAAGATGACCATGGTCATTCAAGGGTTTCTTTAATTAAGTCAATCCTGAAATTACTGCTGTGAATTTTTAAAGCAGGTCCTCTTTACATTGATACATTTTGTTCATGGTGGTTGACATTAAAATGCAATTTTTCAAATCCAGTTGCCAGCATATTCATCAGTACAGCAAAACAAATTGGATTAACATTTTACAATGCTAATGAGATGGGGGAGTTGTAGCCATGACTTTTTCCATACGTGGTTTCTAATGGAATAAAGCAGTGGAAGTCTTTCATGCTGATGACATTGTAAAGCCTGGAATGAGTTTGACTGTTGGTCTGCGTATGTGCGTACGTACACACTCACACGTATGTACACACTCCTACCTTACCCTGGATTTGTATTACAAGTCACTGAAAGCCAGCTAAGAATGACTGAGTAGATAAAGTACAGAAGATTCAATCTGACACCCACAAGGGCAGATATTTGACTTGCATCGGTAGGAATAACTGCATCGAATTCAGTGAAGCTATGTTGGCAAGCTCTAGCCAAGGATTTGGTCACTTAAATCTTCTGAAATATACTGGTTGTGAAAAGTTGTCCGGCCTGCCTGTGTGTTAAGATGACCCATTCAGGAAACCTGTCAGCTTATGTTCACAAGCCATAACTCATAGAAATGGACTCCCATACAACTTACAGCTTTTCATCTGTTTCTGTCTGCCCCTCTTTCCCACTGAGGTTATAGAGATTATAAGGGCTATAATATACCTTAGAATGCAAGAAAATCAAGTTAAATTTATTCTACAAGGTTTTCAGTACCTAAAAATTAACATATTTTTCTTTATATTAACCTTCAAAGAAGTATTAAGCATGTTTGTTTTCCTCATCCTAGTTATTTGGGCAGAACTGATTCTTCTGGTGTTTTATCTCAGCTTGGACTGATCTCATTTTAAGTATCTCTGGCCCATCCTAATTGTATGTATATAACTTTTATTGTTGTACCGTACTACTTGCGATACTTGGAGGTAAGGGATGTTGCCTCTCTTTTGCCATATTATTTCCCTGAGCCAGACGGCCATGATAATTTTGTGCTAAGTAGAATCTGCCTCAGAGAACTTGGGCAGCCAGGGTTTTTGAATTGATGCAATTAGACTTCTTCCAGCACTGGAGGTGTCAGTTGCCTTTCAAAAGGAGGAGCAAGGGGTTTCCACAGGTGAGGAAATTCTAGAGCAATAGTGTTCTAAATATTTAACCTTCCAGAAAAAGCGATTTATGGAGAATAAAAAAATATTGGGAGTAGTGGTGCATTCAGAGTTATAGGACTGCTTATACCTTCAGCTTCCTGAGGTAATGGATCCAAAAAAATTATTTAGCAGCTAGATACTTTACCTGCAGGGCTGTGCATTGACCTTATCAGAGCAGAAGTGATATACTAAACTGTGATAACTACTAAAAAGTAGTTATCTTTTCTTTCAAGTAATTACTAAAGTTGTTCCTTTTCCCATATAAGAAAAACTAGTTAAAATCTACGTATGTAAAAATTTTGCTAATATTTTGACAATAACACAAACATCTTAAATATGTAATGGTGTAGTTACAGTTATCTTATTCTGTATTACTATGGGGTGATATGCATGATCTACCTTTTCTTCCAGTTTAAAACCCTTGTACCACAATAGACTCTGTTTTTACAGATGTATTTATACTAGTGAAGTACAGGTAGAATACTGTTTGTTCCCCATATATTGTACTGATTGTGTTTTAGCTACTGGCTGATATTCTGTATTATATTCCCTTTTTGACAGTAATGCTGATACAGTAAACTGCTGCTTGACAGCTATGGAACCAGGGAGTATTTGTGACCATATTTCATGTTGAAACCCTGTAAAAGAAATCTCCATGTTCTTTCCCATATTTCTCATCAGACTAAACAATTTCTGAAAAAGGATGTAAAGCCCACAAATTTTGTATTTTGCACCTTAATGACATTGTACTGTCAATACTGCATTGTAACACCACAAAACAACATTACAGTTCCTAAAGCATAAATTTCTGGAGCTCTGCCTATATTCTTCTCTCTGTGGTCTGCTGTATCACTTTTTTTGACTTTTTTGCTTTTTTTTTCCCCCTTCTCCTCCATCCTTTGCCTGTCATGTCTTTTTGTTTTTCCTTTCTTTCTTTTTAATATCAAATCTGGCATATGTTAAACTTCATTAAAATTTCTGTTTCCCCCATTCTGCTTTACTTGCCTACCATGCCCCTTTAGTATATCATGTTTATATTTTATATTTGTCAAACTTTCTTTTTATTCAGCTTCAGCTGTTGGATAATAACGGTTGCCAAACTGCTTGGACTCTCAGCTGAATGAACTCTATGATCAAACTTTCAATTGAAAATCTTGCAAATATATTATGGCTTCACAGAGCAGCTGGACACATCTTACTGGTAGCATCAATGACCGCAGTTTGGGAACCAGTGACTTAGTGAGTAGTGTAGGCCAACAAAATATCATATCAGAATCACCATGACATATCACTCACTCAAGTAAGAACAAGTATGATTTGTCCTCATGTACACTGGTCACTGCAGTTAGGTCATCACACCAGCCAAGTCTTTTGGCAGTGATCTTGAGACTTGATAATATTTTGTAATCAGGCCTTTTTTTCTTCTAAAAATAGCTAACTGATACCGTCTTTCATTATAAAGTTTTAACTTTCTTATAAAGGACATTGGTTAACATCTCTATTATCTTTAGATTCTAGTTTTTCTTATGGTAGAGTAATGCTGGGCTGATTTCACAAGGAAACTTGTTCGGCTTTGTGTTTCACATACTAACAGTTCCTTTCCTTTCCCCCCTCTCTTTTTCTCCATTTTTGGAGGATGGGCACTTAGAGCAATACTTTTGTGCATTGGGCTAGTCATAAACCAAAAATGTTGCTCATTATGGGTTACTTCTAATCTGACCAGTAATGTAAGGAATGTTAGTGGTTGGATGGAGGTCTTGGGTTTTAAAAGCCAGCCTCTGGGATACTGAAACAGTTGGTTGCCTTTTGATTTTATTACAGCTTGAAATATGCCAAGTCTCGTTCTCAACTCAGTTATGATGAGGGTGATAACTTTGCAAATGAATGCAGATCAAGTTGTTTCTTATCTTGTACTTGAATATGTTCAGTTCCTATGGTAATAAGAGCCCATTTTGATAGAGAATTTTGGATCACATCCTCACCTGGTGTAAGTGTGCACGTGCGCATGTACATATATATACACATACTGTTCAATAGCAGGTAAGAATCTGAGCTTATATATATATCTCTTTGCATTGCCATATTATTCTATCATCTGTCCCTTTACACATACTGTGTATGGTAATATATGTTGGGCCAAGGATAATTTGTCATTTCATTTATTTCTGTGTAGCTGTAAACTATATTTTAATCAATTTAAAAACTGATGATTAATTAAATACAACAGAATTTTACATTTTTTTTATAACGTATATAGAAAACTAGGTGTACATAGCATTTTGTGGCCAAACAGGAAATAGATTCTTGTCCTGAGACCTTACTGTTTTAAAGTAATGAAAATATTTTAGAGGCTACATATTAAAACATTTTTAAATCAAAATGCTATTGTGTGGAAGTAGATTTGATAACTTAGCACTTTACATGCAAATTAGTTTACCTGCTAAGCATTCATGTTGTCAGAAATTGTTAACAAAAGTTGTATTGGGATATAGCAGATGTTTTATAGAAGTGATGTTCCATCCATGCAAAATAATTTTTTAAAACACTTTTCCCTTCTGTTCTTCAAGCCATGGTCTGATTTGACTTTGAGTATGGTTTGAAAGTAAGCGTGCTGTCTCACATACACACCTATGCTGCTATTTTTCCTTCTGACTGTACATTTTACTCCTGATTTAAAAAATGTCATCTTCAGATTATAATTCTACAAGTTGACTGTTGGATTTTTCATGTTTCAGTTGCAAAAGAATGAAAAAATATTTGGGGGTGGAGGGACTCCTCCTCCTGAGGACTCCTTTTGGGGATCATGTTGCCCTTCCATTACTGAACAGAAACTCGTCAAATTTAAAAGATGTTAAACACCGTAACACCTGCAGAAACAACGCGGTATGCCTTTCTTACTGTTTTTAGGCACCTTCATGAATTCCAAAGTTCTGTTGACAAGAACTTCCCAAGACTTCTAAGCACTTTGGTGATCACTCAACTTTGCATGGTATGCACAAGCTTTGCTATGTTCTGCATCTCCTATATTGACTCTGGGTTAGATTCCTTTTCTAAAAATTTTGTTTTATTTAAAGTTTGAGATCGCATTATGCAAGTATATTAAACATTAAGGAAATGTTTATCTTCTGCTGTTGCAGCTCCTAGTTGAGATAGTGGTTGGATGCATAAGACACTTGTAATCTGTCTCTCCTCTTTATATGATCAGTGCGTATGCAACATGTAGCCAGTTTTTCCCCACTTAAATAATAGGAGTTTTATCATTAAAATTGGTTTAGATAACTTGTATCTAAGATGTACTGAGTGTTCAGCTTCTAAATCTGTAGTTTAAGAACTAGGTGGCATATTTTTAAGGATATAGCAAACCTTAAAAATTGTCAGGCATCTAGTGAGTTTTTAAAAAATCTCTGTACAAAAACCTCCATTTGATTTCTTTAATATTACTGATTTCAGTGGACATCAGATTTGTAGGGGCTTTTAAAGATTTCTCCTGTCTGTAACATGAGGTACCTGGATATATTGTTTTCTTTTCTGTAACAGACCTTGTAGTGACACGCTGCTTCTGACAATGTCCTGCAGCTCTAAGAATATTTGGGTAACTTGTCATTGTTCATGTCCTTGTCTGTAAAATGGGCAGAAATAATGTTACAGACTGTCTTGGGGTGCTGCAGAGTATGTGAGAAAAACAAGGTTCTCATGGCAATCCCTACAGAAACTGGCATGGAGAGTAATGTGGTTCATTTCTGAACTTGCCAGTGTGATATCCTGTAGTTGCCAGACGTGTATCTATAGTTAGATTACTCTGTGAATACAGATTTTTATACTAGAAGTAACTTTACTGTAAGCTAAATGCTACTTCCTCTGTTATCCATATGGGGCTGGATAGCTAGAAGTATTCTCAGTTTAAATTGAAGCCTTACTATTGCTTTGTTATGCATGTGTATGCATGTACGTTAATATTTTATGGGAGTTAAAGTAGAATCGCATGTTCCTTTAACTAATGTCAAAAGCCTGAAAATAGTTTTGAGTAGAAAATATCACAGTAAATGATGATTTTTCTCATGCATTATGTACTTGATACACAGTAATAAAACTAAATGGCTTCTGAATTGCACAGTTGGATACAAGGTGAAATGTTAAAAGACGAAACTTTTTGTGACAGCTCCTGTCTTCTTTCAAACTATTTCTATCATTTCCATAATTATCTGTTTTGACAGCCTCCTTGTCAAGAGGGGAAAAAAACGTACTTCAGTGAGTCGTAATAAGCATAAAGTTTCAATGATTGTTTTTGCCCCCCCTTCCCAAAAGAGAATAATTATATTGAAATTACATTCTGTTTAGTTGCCACAATGCATACCTACTTTTTCTGTTTATTTGATCATAAATATTATATATTTGAAAAACGATGTGATCAAAACTATCTTCAGTCATGGAGATTGGTTTACACAGAATTCTCACTCCTTTACCCAGAATGGGATGCAAATTAGAAAAATTCTTTGTTTGACACTGGATTGCACATTATGCTTCTATATCCTTTCAGGTGCTTTAGTTAGGAAGTTTTTTAAATGGGAACTCTGAGATGGAGATTGTACATTCTTGCATAGAGAATAGGGCTTTAGCAAATGAGTATTTTATTACTGACGCCACAAAAAGCTGCAAAATACGATTCAGAGTTGGGAAATGCTGTTAAAAGGCACAGGGATTAAACAGCTCTTCTGAGCAAAATATTTTCCACTATTGTCCAGTATCACAACTAAGATTGAAAATTCAGGACATGCTCAAATGTCTTTACGTGCACCAGATAGCATTTTTCACAGTAAAGTGTGCATGGCTTTAGAGAGGATTATTACTAAATGTGAAAGGGCATTAAAATTTGGAGTTTAAAATTAAAATAAGGAGTTGAGCTGCAAAGGTCTGAACAGAAGGAACTGGTCAGAGAAGTCGCTTAAAAAAGAGCTTGAGGAAGCCGTGCTTGTTTACTTTATTCTGTTCGCTTTGACTTTGCCCTCAGAGCAAACATAGCTGCTCAGCGGCCTCCGCAGGGGGGAGTGGGGAGAGGACCCCCGGGCCCAAGCTGTGCCCTTCCTTGCGGGGCACCCGGGCTGCAGTGGGGAGCTGCTGCCCGGCTGCAGCTCGGTCCCTGTGGAGGGAGCGCAGGGAGCCTTGGCTCCCTCTCCTAGCTCACTGGCAGCACGGCTGAGCGGGGGCCGAGGGAGCAGGAGCGCGTACCGGGGGCGACTGGCACGGATTGCCTCAGCCAGGACCAAACCGGCACCGGGTCGCAGCTCCCGTTCCCTCCTGGCCTGCTCTGTCGCACCAAGGCTGTGCGCGGCCCTTTCTTTGCAGGCAGAGTGCTGCGTGCCAGACTAGCTTGTGACTTTGGTGCTTCTGTGCAGTTTTGTCTCTGATCTTGAACACACTGGTTCTCTATGAAAACCTCTGTTGTATCATAAAGGCAATTCAGAAGCAAACCTACACCAACGACGATTGTTGCCATGCGTCGCGGTCAGCGTCTGCGCCCTTCTCTCTTCCTTTTGCTTTCTCATCGCAGCGTGCTCTTGCCAAATACATGAGCTAGGTTGTGGTGCCCTAGAGGCTGCTTCGGGTCATGCTAAATTCTGTAGCTCAGAAGCAGTGATATAGTAATTCAGTAACAGTTACCATTGCTTTTCTGTAGATTTGAGTTCAACTAGAAGTGTGGTAAATTAGAATTAGTATCTAAATGAGCTAGCCTGATGGTAAACATGGTACTAGCACTGCATGTAAAACTAAATATGAGGATGGTGTCAAAGCATGACTGTACATGTTTGTAGCTAATGTAAGTGTAGCCTAACACTTGCATATGAAGTGTGAAGTACTTTACACTTTAATTACAGTTTTCGTGCTGTTACTGACAGACACCAAAGCACCTCCCATTTAAAGGATTAGGAACCTGAAATAAGCATTGTTTTCACGATGAATAAGCAAGCCTTCCCCCAGGGTGGCTCTAACAGAGAATCCTAAGGAGTTACCTTTCCCTTGCAAGGGAGTGGTAGTCAGATTTTTCTGCTTTCAAAAACACGTGTTGTACCATTAGAGGTCTATAGCTGCATATGTTTAAGCTGTTGCTGCATGTTACAAGCAAAAGCAACTGTTCTAAAATAGCAGCTGCTTTAGTTTAATAATTTTGTTTGGGTGATTTGTCTGATTTACGTTGAAAGGTTAAAGAAAGCTGTTCTACAAAACCTATAGACAATGAAAGATGCCATAAATTGGGATGTATCCAACAAAGATCATTCAGATCTGTTTGCTTTTGAAATATGCAGGGTGCATTCTCCCAAAAAATCACACTGAAGGCACAGAACATGGTCTATATTTGAATACTGCAAATGTTCGGAGATATTTGCTCTAAAATAAAATCTGAATAAAACAAATCTTACACTGATTTGACTAATGTTGATTGTTGACTGACTGAAATTATTTAGCAAGAGTGTTTTTTATAAAATCAGTAGTCAGCTGGCCCACAGTTTGATTTAGATAAGTTTCTTAGTGAATGGGAAGCAGCAACAATATAAGATCATTTAAGAGTGAAAGAATGCTCCGCTCCAAACCTTCAGCCTACGAAGCAGCTCTTCCATGCAGTCCCGTAGCCACTGAAAGTCCTTCAATTTGAGATGGATTTCTAGATTTTCTTCTTCTATGGATTAGAAGTGAATACAGTTTCCAAACAGCAGACAATGGCTTGGTGATGCATCTTGGCTGCCAGAGGGAAGTGGGAGCTTTAAAAAATATAGAGAATTTGCAAGAGTTTGGAAGAAAAGTGGAAATTACAGAAGGTTCCTCATTTGCTTGCTCAGATGCAGCAAATGAAGACTGAGGGTTTGAATGCCAGTGCCATGAAAAAGTCTGATCTGTTTTGCAGCAATGAACTTGGGAGGCAGCAGCATGTCTTAGGCTCTGTTGCCTGCGTGAACAGGCTGCGTTTCGTTATTTGTTCATGTCACTGCTACCATTACCAAGATGTCAGAATATGTGGAAGAAACCAGCTTCTGATGGAAAGCAGCTGCCTCACACTCCACATAGCCACATTGGCATTTCCTCAGTAACAGTGTTAAGTTCTTTAAGAAAACCTTAGAGATCATTTTCTTAAACCCTACCTTCCTAAGGAGGGAAGGTATTATCACCAAAACTGCATTAGTAGCTGTTTGCAAAGAGTAAAATTTCTTCTTTTACATCCCACTTTAAAATAAACTGTAGAAATCATTGTTGGACCTAGAGCTGGCTACACCGTGTCTGTCTGGTTCCAAATTTTGGGAGTTAAGGTGAACATCTAAATGCTGAGATTTCAATTGGTGTAGAAGGTGGCTGGGTGTCTTTCGGCATGCTTCATTTTTTATTTTTGCAGAATAATCCTAATCCTTAGATTTCTCTTTTAATTAAAATGAGAAAGGGCATTTCATTCCTTGGATGTCATGTGGCCTCCTGAGAACTGCAAGTTCAAAGAGTTTATATCATTTATTTGTAAATAGAGCACAATACTTAGAGAGTGTTGGAAGGATAAAGCCAGCACTGTGAAAACTAGTTATCTGGTTGATAACAATATTCTCTGTGTGTTAGGTAGATGTTGTGTTTCCCCTAAAGGTCAGAGCACATTACTTATTCATGTTCATACATTTCCTGAGAAAGCTTCAGTGGTGTATTTACTTGGGCAGTTGATAATTAAGCTAGCCATTTTATAAAATATGTCAGTTCATCTTACAGGAGGAGAGAAGATAACTGTTCTGAACTTGGCAGTGTAGTTCAAAGTGAAAAACAAATGAGCTCTTCCTCACCTGTGCACAGGTGAGCTGGAAGAAAGCAGAGCAGGGCTGTGGCTGCCACACAGACTCGCAGCCTGCTTGTCATGGGTGCAATGGCCTAGCGGTGTCACCTCCTCTGCCGCTGTTCAGCAGGCAACAGGGAGCCCTGCAGAGCCAGGAGGGTGCAGGGGGAGGAACCTTTCTAACGTTCACTGTATTTAATTGCACTGGGCAATGCGCATAGAGAGACTGAAGCCAAATTTGGAAAGAGTGGTTTTAAAGATCCTGTATGTTTCTAGCCCGTCTTAAAGATAGTTGGTCCTATAATATGCATGCAACAGTTTAATTATAATTTGCATTATGATTAATTATCCTATTCAAATTTGGAATTACTTCAATTTTTCTTGTAATGGCAGGAAACCTTCTGTCTGGTAACTACTTAAAACTGCAGTGGTTATGGTAATTGAAGCAATAGTATTTAGAAATACAGTCAGTGGTCAAAAAAGATACATGTCCTAGTGAGACTCTATCAAGTGAACTATTTGCCAGTTAGATATTAAAAAAAAAAAAAAAAAAAAAAAAAAAAAAAGACTCAGTGCCCTGTGAGGCACTTTCACGGAGTAAACTCATCAGTATCAAAGGACAAGATACTAAGAAAACTTCTATGTATTTGACCCAATTTCTGTATTGTGCCAGTTGACACAAGATTCCTGATTCATATTTAGTTTAGAGTTTGAGCACCAACCCTTATTTCAGTGTACGTATTAATGGTGTGAAGTTTATGCATGAATTGGATTCATGTAGTTTCTTTCACTTGAAAATTTTTGTCCTGATATGACTGTATAGATTCTGAACAAGTCACTTCAATATTTTTTCAGTATTGACTGATGATGATCACTTCTCATGCTTTTTTCAAGATCAAAATGTTTATTTTACTAGACCAGAACTATGCTTTGGCCAGTGAAACCTCATAAAATAGTCTTGGCCGAATCTGAAAACCAGATGACAATTACACATCAGAATATAAAATGGACTTTTAAAGCATTTGGAATTTAGTTACAGCTATTATCTGACTGTATAAGGTAAGGTAACTGTGTTAATGCAATCACCGGAAAAGATTTGAAATTAGTAAGTAGCTGTTCGCAGTAAGTGAATTACATTTTTTTTTTTTTAATAAATCATTTGATGCTATTCTAACAGAGACCATATTGCACTCTTCAGATATCACAAAAGGTATGTGCCCTTGTTTCTTAGTAGTGGGGTATTACAAGCACTATAGGGGTAATTCCCTTAAAATCAGTGAGGTTATGGTAGATTTATACAGGCACATGGTAAATGAAGACAGAATTGAAAGATGTAATAATGAATTCATGCTATACTGACTGTTTAAAATTTGACCTTGTGACACTTCACAACATTTTTATTCGAGTATGGGAGAATTTCCTGCCCCCCCACTTCACTGCAAACTTGTTTATCTGCTATTTGTGTATTTTCATACTATAATATGTAAAGTGTTTTGCCTCTGTTCTGTGTATCTGTGAATTTAGGTATAGAGGCAATTGTAAGTGAAGAAAAAGATGTTCATTTTCATGATACCTCTATGATGAGCTTTTTTTTAAATACTTTTTTATATGTTCCTAAATGTTGTACATACTTGTTTTGTCAACTCATGGCCATATTGCATGCATTTTAATACAATTCCTAAAATAATTCCATGGTTGTCTGCTCAGAGGGAGGTGTACTGGTCTAGTTTTTCCCCCCATCTCTGACATACTTGTAACCTGGAGAAAGCTGTTCAGCCTTTTTGTCTTATGTATCACGATTCTAAATGTGGCTATCAGCAGCTCCCTCACACCATGGTGTTGGTTACAGGTAAGTTGTATTTGGGTTCAAAGTGTAAAAATTCATACCACCTTTCTTCTTTTCCTTCTAATCATCTATAGAGATATTTTGTTAGCTGTATCTGCAGATCATCCTTCCACTACGAAATATGCTAATAGATGAAGGACAAACCTCAGTATTTTTTGGGTTTTTTTTCTTTTGTTTGTATTTACTTTAGGAGTTGTGTTTTCCTCTAAGCAAGATAGCAGGGTCTACTAATAGCTCCTTTTCTGCTATTCCAGTGGACAAGTCAGTAATCACACTTGCTTCAGCTCATAGCCTTAATATTTCTCTGTGGAAGTGGCCAAACTGCAGTTCACTAGATCATGTTTATTAGTAAATTTCCAGCTTTAACCTGTACCCAACTATATGTCAATACAGAGTTTCATTAAGAAGAGCAATTTGTAGAAGCCTGCTCTGAATACAGATCGTAGGTTTTTTCTTTGGCTTTCCAACAGAAACGTGGAAATAGTTCTACATGGAAAACAATGTAAAATGTAACCTGATTTTTAATGCATTTTCATATTTGACAATGACTGTATTTAATCATTTTTCCCTTTTGATCCAACAGAATAATGAAACTGGGTCACCACAGTACAGTTTTGTTTTGACAGTATGATCAGAACATTAAGAGCATTTTAAACTAGGGCTGAAATGGACGTTGTACAAAAACAGTTAATTTTGCATCATTTTACCTGCTTACCTTAAAACGTGGAGTGTAAAATCAAGAAAAACAACTGCTTACATGTCTTATTCCAATATTGTACATTATATTTATTTCTATTTTATCTAATTATCTTTATCTACTGTGTTTCTTTTATAAGGAGATTCTTAGGAATGAAAATTATAGAGAAGAAATGAAACAGAAAATCAGAGATGTATCTGAAAAGGACAAGCTCCTTCAGGCCAAGGAATACAAGGAGGGACTTGTTGCTGAACCACTTCATACTCATGTTAAGGGCCATGCATCAGCCCCTTACTATGGAAAGAAAGAGCCTTCACAAGATCCAACAAGCACTGCAAATACTTTTCAGCCAGGTTCCTGGATGCCACCAGGCAGCAGTAGCAGTCATAAGAAATAAATAGCTGTAATGTACAGGTATTGCCAATGGATAAATATTTTAATAGACAACACAAACAATCACTATATATAGTGTGTGTGCACAATAAAGCAGTATTAAAGCTATGTATATATGTATCTATTTTTGCAGAATTGTTAAAATAGGCTTACTTATGACAAACCACTGTTAAAAAAAAAAGTTTGGATTTAGTGAAAGAGGATATATTACTAATGACAAATTGGTTTTTTTTAACAGTTGCTATTCTTCAGTTATTCTTTAAATCACTTTAGGTAAGAGGCTTTCTAGCTAAATGAGTAACTTTTGTAGAATTATTTTTGACTTTTTTCTTGATATAATGAATTTTAGTTAATTAGTACACTTAATTATCTTAGTTCTCAAACTTAGACTTTTGGTCAATATATTTCTGTAGAATTCCTGTTAATTCCCACCATGCTGCCAGTATATCAAAGTTGTTAGCTTTCCTCTGGTAACTGGATGGTCAAGTTGATCTCATTAACAGGAAATACTTTAACACTACAGTGACCATGCTTGTCAGTAATTTTAGGGACCTAGTCTTGTAACTTATGTTAATGAAGGAGTCAACATCTGATAATATTTTACTAGCCAGCCAACAGTGAGCACAAAATACAATCAATCAGAGTTAAACCATATGTAAGTACTATAATAGGGTTCAGAAGCACTTAGTAAAGCTAATGAAAAGTAATGAAGAGGTGTGTTCTTTTTGGCATGAGAGACTGTCAATTATTTCCAAAAGGAGTTGTGGTAGACTTGCTCTTTTCCTTTCTCAGCCACACACAGTTGCGCCACCTAACAAAGCAGCTAAAATCTCACTTTTGGCCTAAGGATTAATTAGTTTTTATTTCTGAGTGTATGCTGGGACTCTCTAGATTGTTAGACATATTTGGCTATAGTTTACATATACACAGATTATTTGCTTAAAGATGATGCTTGAGAATTTCAAATCAAAATAAAGACCACACATTTTCTGAAAAAGTATCAAATTTATTTATGCAGTGTAATCAGTTCTGTTTCCTGTGTTTTAAGCCATGTAAATATCAAAGGTAACAACAGTTGAAGAAAAACGTTGGAGATTTAATTCTGTGTATCATAAAATTTGTAAACATTACATTCTAATAATGCTTGCTTTGACCAACAACATTGGAAGAGGGTCAAAAGTTAGTGCTTGTATATAAATATTTCACATTTATCTCTTATTTCCATTAAAATCCCCACTTTTAATCCTGCAAGTATCAATCACCTCTGTAGGTCTCCTCATTTGAGCAATACATCTGACTTTTTAAACACACAATGAATGAAGGACTAGATGCTAGAACACATAACTATGTGCTGCTGTTTAGAGACATGCTGAGTCTAATAACCTAATGACTGCCTCTTTAAAACTAGACTAATAATAAAAATTAAGCTTTGAAAAACTAATAATTTGTTTAAAATGAATTGAGATTACGGTTAAATGACTTTGGCATACTTATAATGCAAACCAAATTTGGATTTTTTTACAATGGCAACTTCTTGCAACCTGGAGGTTAGCAGAGTTCCAAGGGCTATGACAACACTGCCCCCCCTGCCCCCAACCTCAGAAGGTCCCAAATCACATGTAGCAAGAAGGTTAGAAAGTAGGAGGAATTATCACCAATGTGCATATCCTCCTCATATACTGTTCCACAACCATCTGCTATAGGCCACTAACACAGGATACTAAGCAAGGTGGGCCTTTGGTCTAACCCCATTTATGGCTGTTCTTTTAGGCATAAGAAGTTTCTGAAGGCAGAAACAGGTTATAGCTAGAGTGTTCAGGTGATAATTTAAAAAAAAAAGTAGCATATTTTGTAGACCATGAGTGGCCTGAGACATCTTAAGATGTCAGGAACAACCAGCTTCCTGGAGTCTGGACTGAATCTAAAAAGATTCTGTTGATGGCTGGTAGCTCAGGAACCAGAAAAAGCCAAGTTTCATTCCTTTGTGCAGAAAAGCCTCACCATGAAATAAGCTACAGCAGCCTCTCTGGGAACAAATCTCATTACTGAATCTGTGTGAATATTTTTACTTCACATGGGGCCATATGAAATGTCCTTAAAGGAAATCAGTTAAGATACACCAGCAAACTACAAAGCTCTGAAGCTATTTTTGCTCTACAGCTCTGCCACAGGTATGCCAAAACTTGCCTTTTTGTAATCCAGTTTACCATGTACTGCAAATACCTGTTAGCACAACATGGACTACTGCTGCAGAAAGTTTCTACAGCAATAGAAACAAAGGGAGTGGCTTGCTATGCTAGGGACCAGAGATCGCAGCATAAAGGAGTCAGTTAGCATTTTTCCCATAATTTAATTGATGTATTTAAGATAATTGTTAAGTCATACTCAGTTAAGGAAAAAGTATGTATCCCCACCCAGTGGATTAATTTTTGAATTTAACATGCAAATTTAGAAAAGCAAGCTGCACTAGAATGTAAGTAGTAGAAGAAATGGGTGTACCAAGTGTCATTTTAACACAAATCATTTCAGCAGAAATAATATCCAAGGAGTTAAATTTCATACTTCAAGAAATCACAGGATCAAGTATCAAAGGAAGGTTACAACAAAAAAGATATTGTACAGCAGTGCTTCATTTAAAAAAAGTTGATTCCTTGCACAAGGAAGGCATTTTTGCCCACTTAATCCTTCTTTGTTCGTTTGGCTTTTGCAATATTTTCCTGGCGTTTCTGCTTCTTCTTTTGCTCTCGCTCCCTGGCTTCAATCATTTTTGCAAGTTTCCAGGACAATGCTGCACTGATTATGAACAACGGTGTGAGGGCCAGGATCACCGTGGTGAGAAAGCCATAGGGGTCCTTTGCAGCCCACTCCACAATGTATGCAGCCCAAGCCTTAATATCAAACATCTTTTCTGTTTTTCTATCAGGGAAATCCTATAAAATAAGAAAGATAATTCAACTTCTGAGTATTCAGAAAAATAAAAGCACGTATATATGGCAACTACCATTTTAACATAAATCATCATTGTTCAATATTAAAGGGCAAGCTGTTTTTTACTAGAAGTTAGAGTAACGCATAGTATGTGAAAGTGAGTGATATGAATGTATAGCCAACAGCTCATTAACTACAGCGTTTACAAAATAATTAGGCATTTCGTCCAACACAGCTTCAGATACTACCGAGAAAAAGCTACTCCACGGAGGAAAACGTGAGGTCTACAGGTTTTTCAAGGGAAAAAAACCCGTCCCGTTAGTTTATCTGGCTATAGCTTGCACTAGGGGCGGGGGGTGGGGGGGTATTTTGGGTATCAAGCCAGCAGCAGCACGCGGGCAGGTCAAGGGAACAGGGCTGGAGGCAGCCCCTGCGCGCCCCCCGCGGGGCACCGCGCCGCCCAGGCGGCTGCTCGCGGCGGCGCCACTCGCGCTCCCGGCCGCGAAAAGGCCGTTTCGGCGCCGCCCGCCCCCGCCCGCGCGCTCCGGCCCGCCGCGCCCGTTACGGGCGGCCCGCGCGCGCCGCGCCGCGCCCCTCCCAACGGCCGCCCGCAGACCCGTGCGGCCCTCACCTGCGGCGGCAGCGGGCGCCGCCTCGGGCATCCTCCGGGCGCGGCGGGCGGCGGAGAGGGGGGGGGCCGAGCTCCCTGCGGAGACAAGACACGCGCCTGAGGGAGAGCGCCGGGCCGCGGCCTCCACGCCGCGCAGGTAACGCGGCTCACGGCGGCGCGGGGAGGCACAGCCGGGTCTCAGGCGGGGGTGGCGTGGCGGGCCGCCTCCTCTCACTCGCCGCCGGCCCGGCAGGCCGCTGCCGCTGCTGCCGCCGCCGTCGGCCCCTCAGCCGCCCCCCGCCGTACCGCTGGCCTCGAGGGCGCCGGCCGCACCACCGGAAACAGGAAGGCGGGAGCCGCTCCTCCCATGCCCTCTGTCCTCCGGGGAAACAGAGTTCACCGCCCCGGCTGGCTAGAGCGGCCCTGCCAGCCGGCCGCAGCAGGCCGGCCCGCCCTTCCTCCGCGGCCGCCGGCGTCACGTGGCCGCGGGGGCGGGGCGCTCTCTGGCGGCGCTCCCGTCCCCTCGGCTGTCCCCTGCCGGTGGGCGCGGGGGAGGCGCTTGTGTTTCCGCCCGGGTGTTTCGTGCTGCGTGGGGCGGCGCCGGGCGGCGGCTGGTCGCGCGTGGCGGGGTAGCCGCGGTCCCGCGGTGACGCGCTCGGCGCAGGGAGGCCGGGGGAGCGGTGTGCGGGCCGGGAGCGGTGTCGCCGCGTCTGCCTGACGTGCTGCCGTCGCGGACCGGCCCTGGCGCCGGGCGGTGGGGTAGGCCGCAGGCCTTCCGTCTGCCCGGGTGGGGCCGCAGGGCATCTCCTGCACCTCGGGGGAAACGCCGGCGGTGCGGGGGTGGCTGCAGCCCCACGCCGCTCCCAGGCGCAGAGGTGCTGCGCGATGGCTGGTTGCTGCCGTCGGAGCTGTGGGTGTTGCACTGCTCCCTGTTGAACTGACCTTGGCAGAAATGCTCTGCTGCCTCATTAAAGCTGCGTGACTGTTACAGCCCCTAACTTTCCCGTACTGGAAATCCAGGGTCTGAGCTTTTGCTTTACGCGTGTTGCACCAAGGTTTTGCCTCTTTTTCTGTGTAGACACATGCACTTACATAAATAAGAAATGTAGCTTATATTTCCAAAGCAAATGTAAGCACAGGATTAGGGTATTAGCTCGGTACATGAGAAACTCTTGCAGTCGCTAAAATTGTATTGATCATTCGGGAGTTCCATTCTTTGCAGCATAACAGCAAATACCATAAGGCTACGCAGCTTTTGTATGTCTGTTTTCTTTCTCATGAATATTTATATTATTCAAAGGGCAGCAGACAGGCAAATAGGAAACATTTTGCCACAGGAGAGAGTCAGTGGCAAAAAATCTGACTGTTCTAAAATGCTTTAGATACCGAATATGTGTTCAGTGCAGTTCTGTGCTATGCACAAATTTTTATTATAGGCTAATTGTGCATTCTTACCTAAAAGTTAAAAAAAAATCAAAAACTGTAGTGTTCAGACTGTGCCTATAACATCTATTAAAAACATTGTCTCTGTACATGTGTTTTCAGCCATTTAGATAAGCGTTAAAATTCTTAGGATATAGGTCCCTGCCTGATTTGTAAATTGCAAATGTTAGCAGGATATAACAATCTCAATTTATTGGAGCATAGATATTACTTCTGAGATATTGTATTTATTAATATAATTACACGATGTTTTTGCATCCTGTGTTGCCAGGTTAAAAGTAGAAGGGCTATTACATAAATAAATATAGTATATTTATGGTAAAATTGCACATTAGGCTAGAAGGGACACATATGTTGATGCTTGGATGTCAAATTCAGGTACATATGCCAAAATAAGCACTGACTTAGTCAACAGCTATATACATGCTCCTTAGCGTCCCTGCCTTTAGATATACTGCAAAATTAATTTCTAGTTCCATTCTTTCCCATAATAGTAATAGTCTCATCTATCTGTCTGTTTCTTTGCCTTTATCAATTTAAAGAGAAAAGTGCCTGATTCATTGAAACAGGGAAGAAATAAGTAGTAGAGGTTTTTTATTTGCTTTTCTAGGAAAACTGATCTTCTGTAGTTACCTTTTCTGTGTGTACTTCTACCCCAACAACTTCTGAAGTCATTGGCCAGTTATATAGGCAAAGGACTAGAGGTCTCATATATAATAATCCCCTTTAAGTTTTGTGAAAATAGGTAGATAGGTAGAGAAGAGAGACCCAGGCTAGAACTGAAAGCTGCAGTTCATCCATGTTTGTTAGGGAATAAGAGGTGTTGTGAAAGTAGCACTGGATGAGAAAGCTTCTTTTGGGGCTTGCACTCCACAGAATTCAGAATAATTCAACCACCAGGCCACAGGAGATCAGCCTACTTGTTTTGCTTTTGTGAGTGATGCAATTGTTATACGTGAAGTACTCGGAGAACAGGAATTCTAGAGAGTTCACTATGGCTTGAACAAAGCAGCACAACCATTCACACACTGTAAAAATACTTTAAAAATCACATTAAGCATATGTTTATGTTCACTGTCATTTTGGCAATTAACAGTTACTTTGTATATCTGCACTTTAACATCTCTTCTAGAATTCCTTTAAATGACCCTGTTCTGTTAATTTATAGGTACATGTGTATTTGTGTGTGTGTGTATATATATATATATATATATTAAAAAAATACACAAGTTTTTTAGCCCAGAGACATATTTATTTTTGTATTTGTCAGTTATAAGATGATGAGCTAGAGACTTGGAGAGCTTAGGAAGGGGCAGGAAAGGATAAGCTAATGAAAGTCACATCATTTAAAGTGTGGTTTGAAAGTCATTGTTTGGTGATTCATACTAAACATAACGTTTTACCTAGATGAGATTCCAGATATATGTAGGATGGAAGTAAGCTTTTCAGTAACTAGATGACCTCAATGATAACAGCTAGAGAACTGGCATCAAAATATCACACAATAGGAGTTTATGAACCATCAACTTTAAAATTAAATCACTAGTTAATTTCTAAAATTATATGTGTGTGTGTGTGCGTGTGTATACACGTATAGGTGAGCAGCATTGAAAGCTCCATTTGGATGGAATTTAACGAGAGCACGCTGGAGGGGACAAGCATTACTGCCCATTGTCGCTCTTCCAAAGGGGGAGCTGGCAGAGGAATGGAAGTGTCACTGCGTGGCACTCAAAAATCCAGCAATAGTAAAGTAAAAAGTGCAGAGAAATGTGCTGAGAATGTAATACAGGCATAGAAAATGGAAGAGTTACCAGCATGAAAGCAAAGGATTTCTTAGACACACAGTCACTGAGGAGTCTATGAGTGTTGGAGTATGTACAATAAAAGCTTTGAGTAACTGTATTCATGTTGGTGGCATGTGTTGCTATGTATCAGTGGTCCAGAATCATTCTATATATGAAACCTGCTAGATGTTTCACTCAGGGTAAATCTCTTAACTGCTCTTGTATCATTTGTAAGTTCTGGGGATAAACTAGTTCCTTTAAGCTACTTTTTTGTACACAGAGCATAAATTCTCCAATAATCTTTATGTATACTTTTCATTAATAATTTCCTGGGCACTCTGCATTCCGCCTGCTGAATGTTCTTGGTTCTAGCAGAGCTAGGTGCAGTTCTTGTGCCATTGCACAATGGTGGGTTTTTTTCTTTTTTTTTTTTTAGAAGAGCTATGAAAATTAAACTTGACTATTGTTTTTTTCCCCAGCCTGTAAAATCTCTAAGCTGTGAAAGCTTTATTGGCACTTTCTTGACCACACATGATATACCCACAGTAGGTGCAAGCCAATAAACTTTCTCTTTCTTATAGCTTTACTTGAGCCAACAGAACTCCTTTGTACCACTGGAGATTAAACATTCTTTTTCTGCTACAAATCTTTATTTAGAAACATTGGTGTGTTATGTTGAAGAGGACCTACAGTACATCTTTATTCTGTAAATTGCATGAACAACCCTTCACATTTGTACTTTGGCTGCCATTCAATGAAGCTAGGCCCGAGTATTCATAAGAAAGTCAAAATCATGAATAATACTACTGCTGTGCTTATTTCACTTCCAACCATCCTTATACATTGTTCTGATACTATATACTTTTTAGAATAGAGAATATGTTGGGACAATGCATGACACATAGGCCAAGCGACATGCTACAAACTTTTGTATTTTAAAAAGTGATAAAGCAAAAAAAATGTATATCTAATACTAGATTAAAGAATGATCAAGTGCTTCCATGTTCTAGGGGGACTCCTTTATGTAATACCATTGTTTTTATTACCCTTATAATGACTGATATAGTTGAGGAACTGAAGTGTGTCAAGCCTTACTCCATCCTTCATTTGTCCCTATTTTGGGTGTCTTTCACAGTTCAAAAAGAAAAAGGAATTATCAAAGATATAAATGGAAACTGTATAAAAAATATAGATCTTTTCTTCTCCTAAATCACTACAGCATTCTGATGTGGCCGTGACTGAAATGAGTGTTAATTGGCTTCTGGATTTGTTTAGGTTATTTGAAAGGGAAAGAGAGAAAAAATTCAGTATCAATTCTGCTTTATAAATCCACAGAGCTTTTCAAAGAGGTAGCGTAGTCTAGCAGTCCAGGCAACAAACTGAGACTCATGGGATCTTATACGAGTTGTGACACTAGGCCTGGACTCGTTTTAAATATCTTAGGCATCTCCACGGAAGTCTGTTCTGCTGGGAACAGTGGAGAAAGTCAGTGGAAAAAGACTGGTACCTCTAAGCAATGACTCAGGCCCACCAGGACGTGAATCACCCTCTGGAGCTGCCTGTTTCCTTTCACGGACCGTAGAGGGCACTAAGGATCGCGGATAATGTTCCTGATTTAAACACCTCAGTTAAATGCCAAATTGAAGTGCCAGGAACCCAGACTTAACAATATATCCTTAGATGAATCAGCTTCATGTTCTTATGCGTGTGAAGGTGATAATATTTATTTACCTTCTTAAAATATTTTGAAGTTGTTGAATAAAAGAAGCAGCGTCAGTATGACTGTTAGTTTAATTTTTAGGATTCAGATTCTTTTTTTTTTTTGATTTTGTAGGAGCTTGAATTCATTATTCATTTTGTGCCTATTATATGCAAGTAATGGCTCTAAACACAAACTTCTCAAATCAAAGAGGTGGATGTGGTTCTAGTATTTCTTCATCTATTTGTGGTCTGACCCCATTTTCAATTACAAAAGCTAACTAGAAGTTGGTATACCTAGTGGGTGACTAGTCATCTCCAAAACTGTATACGAGCAAGTGCATTTCATGCCTGCCTCAGCAAAGAAGCCGAAGATGAGGAGACTGAATGACCTTTAAGTCTTAAATGAAGTCCTTTTCAGAAGTTAACTCATGTACACTCTAAGAAATGTAGCCTGCTCTGTATACACTACACTATACACTTGGAGAAGAACTAGAGAACCACAGCCATACTCCTATCTACTCCAGCACATTTCATGAAATAGAGCTGAGCATAGTTACTAGTTTTATGTTCTTTTTCCCAAGAGCGATAGGAAATAATGATACTGCTTCGCTAAGCGTTACACTGTCTCTAATTGGCATTGAACAGATGTCCCAGGATGGTGCCTGCACGAACCTCTCTGCTTGAATCACTGTACTCTGCATATGGTGTAAAACTGAGGTCCTGATACTTGCAGTGATAATAATTGTACTGTGCTCTGAAGTGTTCATAACATAGTCAGGAAACACCTCTTGGTACTCTCACAGATGTTCTAGTGTTCTTGCTAAATTCTAGTTCAAGTAACCATGTTCTCCTGAACAAAATTTCCTTTTCTCAGCTACAGTGATTTTCATTTCCTTTATAGAGAGTACAACAAGGATGCCAGGGGATCCAGAGTAAAAGTGGAGTCTTTTCCTTATAGGATATACTTAATGGGTCAGGACTGTTCTCATGACAAAGGATCCACATCCTAATTTGTTCTTAAGCAGCCAGACCTATAAGCTGTGGTGCAGTTTTCCTGTTTGTCAGATGGCTGCCGTTTTACTTCTGAACGTGGCAATGTCTTTTTGCTTATATGTGTTTATAAACATTTTAGAAATTATTGTTATCTCCCTGCTGATGGAAGACTATATAAATCTTCAGTGCCAATAATGAGTCCCAATTTCAGTATTAAGTTATAAAAGTAGCATATATACGAGCCTCTGAGATCTGAAAGACAGCCAGCATTGTTGGTTTGCCCTGCTGCTCACTGCTCTGTCTTATATGTAGAGAAATTATTGTCAGTAGAAGTGGGAGTCTGCACCTTATTTGCATTCGTAGTCCTACAGAATGGAATGGTAGCACTCTGTAGCATTACATGTACATCCCTGCCTTCTGTTCGGCAGAGAAGTCTTGTCTTTAACAAAACAGGAAATTCTGGTATGTTCTGTTATCTAGTTTGTGTGCTAGAGTTAAAATAGGTAAAATCAAAAAAAATAAAGGCTCTTCAGTTAATTCTCAGGAAAGCAGAATGATCAAATATAAAGGAACGTTGCCAAGACTAGAATATCTAAACATCAACTGGTCTTGACACTATTTCGTGATCTGAAACACCTCAGCCTCAGGACCACAGGTTTAAATGATAGTGCATGTTCAAAAGACAGTGAGAAAGAATACGTGATTCACTGCTATGTAACTTGTACTTACTTCCTTCTGACTCAACTACTGGAAACAATGTTCTTAGAAATGGCCTCACAACTGTGATGTCTTGCTGGCTTAAATTTGCCTTTATCTTAACAGCACTGGTCAGTTTTGCAAAACATATAAATGTCAGCTTTTGAAATTGAGACGTTAATGACATTCATATCAATCTGGGTAACTGTCAGCTTGCCCATCCTTGCCAATGCTGGGTCCATTCCTAAATTTCAAACATATGGAGTATACACTTAGAACAGGCATCAATTAGCAAAAGCAACCAACTAAAACCGTGTAACTTAGATTGTCACCAAATACTGTAGTATATATCTGATTTATTTGAGGAGCAGCTTGGTAGCTGAGCTTACACAACTCATGCACCTGAAAATTGGTGTCAGGACATTTCATCCCTGCAAGAAAATCAGGTGCTTCTTCTTTAACAGTTTCTTCATTCTGAGGTGTACAGCAGCAGTAGATTTGAACTCTCATCTGACTTTCTTTCCTCTCAGTAGTGGAAAGCCTTTATAGAAGAGATCAGACATATTTTTAAAGGTGGAAATATTCCCTCCTACACACTTGATTTTTTAAGAGCTCTACTCACAGAATTGTCATAGGAATTTATTCTGTGCCATGCAAAGGCGTATGATCGTGCTTGCCAGGGAGCCAAGGGGAGGCTGCTCTGTGAGGCGAGGTGAGCCAGGAGCCTGTAGTGAGGAGACCAGTGCAAGGTGGAGCCAGAAAGTTCAGTGAGCCGGTCAAGGTCAGAGTCAGGATCAGGGAACTTAGGCAGAGACTGCCTGAAAGCAGCTCTGGAGCGAAGGACCCCACTTCCCACAGCCTTTTTTCACACTGCCCTTTCCACACATCTGATTCAAGACCACGTAACTGCATGAAACCAGCGCTAAGCTTAAGCCATAGGCTAAACCCCTGCAGGAGAGGCCTACTTGGGCTGCTGACAAAGCTTGATGTGCCTTTGACTGTAGGTATCTTTAGTCTGAATTAGACTTGCTTTAATTTCTAGAAAGAAATTAAGATCCACACCTGTAATTTTGCGCATGGTTGGATGAGCTGTTCTGCCCAAGCTGATCCAGGTTAAGAAGCTGGCCCCCAGTGCTGCTTGCTAAGGTTTTTTGTCAGGGGCCACTGTCCAACTGGACCTGGGTTTGTGATTGCTTTCTAACACAATTCTGTCAAAATTAACTGGTTTAAAAACATCTACTAAAACATGCTTAAGATAAACTGTGTTTAAGATGTGTTTAAGAAAAACTGAGTCACTTTAAGCGAACTGGGTTAGGGAACAATTAGGTATGCAGTGTATGCACTGGCAGATCTTTAGGGGAAGCAACCTCTTAAACCAAACTGACCATGGCTAGGTCAGGATGCCTAAAATATGTCCTTACTTACTTGATGGTCTAAAACCCCTAGTTTTGGAAATTAAGACTGGAAGGTATCTTCTGAGGGAGTTAGGCTGATTACCAGCTGTTGTGGGCAACTCTGTCTTCTGAACCCTTTCATAAACTGATTCAAGTTCAATTTCTAAATTATTTTTTCCTGTGGGAGGGTTTGTGCAGAATTTCTTTATTCTGAAGGTTAGTAACATGTACATTTCTGATCTAAATAATAGTAAACATTTTTTCTTATGCCAGCATTGCCTTCTAGTTTCAAAGGATCACAAAGTCACAGAATGGTTGAGGTTGGCAGGGACCTCTGGAGATGTTTTATTCCAACACTCCTGCTCAAAGCAGAGTCAACTAGAGCAGGTTGCTCAAGGCTGGGTCCGAACGGGTTTTGATTGTCTCCAAGGTTGGAGACTCCACAACCTCTCTGGACAACCTGTTCCAGTGTTTGATCACCCTCATAGTAAAAAAGCTTTTTCTTATGTTTAAATGGAATTGCCTGTGTTAAAATTTGTGCCCAATGCCTCTTGTCCTGTCACTGGATACCAATGAGAAGAGTCTGGCTCTGTCTTCTTTGCTGCCTCTCATCAGGCATTTATACACATTGGTAAGATCCCCCTGAGCCTTTTCTTCTCCAGGCTAAACAATCTCAGCTTTTTCAGCCTCTCCTTGTATGAGAGATGCTCTAAGCCTTTAACCATCTTTGTAGCCCTTTGCTGGACTCGCTGCAGCACGTCCATGTCTCTCTTGTACTGGGGAGCCCAGAACTGGATACAGCACTCCAGATGTGTCTCACCAGGGCTGAGTAGAGGAGGAGGATCACCTCCCTTGACCTGCTGGCAATGCTCTGCCTAGTGCAGTGCAGGTTGGTGTTGGCCTTCTTTGCTGTGAGGGCACATTGCTGGCCCATGTTCACCTTTTTGTCCACAAGGACACCCATGTCCTTTTCTGCCTAGGTGCTCTCCAGCTGGTTGGCCCCCAGCCTGTACTGGTGCAGGGGCTGTTTGTCCCCAGGTGCAGGACTTTGCATTTCCCTTTGTTGAACTTCACGAGGTTCCTCTCTGCCCGTTTCTCCAGCCTGCTCAGGTCCTTCTGAATTCTTTTTTATCCCTGGCATTCCCTCCTCTGCCCCGGTGTAGTTACACAGTAGAGTTGCCTGTTTTTACTGGGCACTTTTAGATTTTGCTGGTAAGAGAAACTCTTTACTTCCTGATCATCCCAGCAGCACTCTCTCTGCACTTCGGCATCTCTTCCAGTTTTTAGTTCTTCATTCCTGGTCATGAATGACCAAACTATATTACTTGTTTCTTTCTATGTAATTTCCTCTGCAAGGGTCAAGTATTCCAACTTTGTCATTGGCACATTCCTTTTTATGTCAGGCTCCTTAATAAAGATTTAGAAAGACAGATTCTTAAGATTAACCAATCTCCCCATGAACTTTTTTACTTTTATTTTTTAACCTTAGCTATTTTCAACTACCCATGTCTTTACCCACAGTAAGCTGTACTTTCCTCAATTTTCTTTGCGTACAGCATTTCTTTTGCTTAAAAAACAGTGTTTTTATCAAAAACTGCATTGGGTAATATGTATCTTTCCTAAATCTCTGCTTCGTATCTCCTACTTTCCATTAAAAATGCTGTAAATTCTTAGAAGCTAAATAACTTGTGAAAAAGAACAGAAAAAGTGTGAATGACTATTGGAAACTTTTAAAGAACATTTTACTAGATGCCCCGGAAGCCAAAAATTGGAGAATTGAAAAAGCAGATGACACAATCTTAAAAAACCCATTTAGAGAAAAAATTAAAGCAGCTATTTCAAAAATAACAAATATAAAGAAACAGAAAACTAAACATAATTCATATTGTAAATCAGAGGGTAGGAATGGCAGGAAAGTGGCAAAAGAAGTACAGGAGGAAGAGCTTATAGCCAGTAGAGTTAAAGATAACTAGGAGTTTTGATTATATTCTATTCTAATAAAAAAATTGGTCCAGGAATGGTTGAAGTGTTCAGTAAATATTTATGATATGCATCTGGAGAAGCGTCTTATTCATGGCCTACTATGTGCATGCAACTTCTTATAAAAGGGTAGGTCAGGTTTACATAGGACTCTTTTCTGGGGAAAGAGTGATTCTATAAAGACGTTGGTTCAAAGAAATCTTGTGGCCAGGATTAAACAGGAGGTAGAGTAGTTGGTCACAGGATGTTTCTTGTGTTACATATTTAGTGAATATGCTATGAAATCAAACCCAGTGATTCTAGTGGCAGTGAGGTGAGTCGATGGTGGCACCTGAAGAAAAATTTTTCCTCCTATAGTTAGTTTTTATTTCAAATTAGAAGATGTAATTTTATCACTATTGCTTTTGAAACAGTCAGTAGTATTTTACATTGCATAATGATCCTTCAGAGGGATCATTAGGGAGAGGATGGTTTCGGTATTGTGTTTCCCTTTATGTCCCAGCAATACTTTCTTTCATCTAGCTTGGATGATGAGGTAAGTGTTCATGCTCTCTGTCATAGCTCTCCAAAGTGTTTTCTCTGTTATTTTACATGTTATATTATGTTTGCTGGAGAAAACGAATGGCTTTGGTGTCCAATTTGAGTGGAAGCATTTCAGAATGTGGTTGAAGACCACAGCTTCAGCTTACCCTTTACATTATATGGATACTGAATTACCTACCCTCACATTTTGAGAACCCTTCAGCCTAATATGATAGCATGTTCTGGATTCTGAGACTTGCCAGTAAACTGTGATTAACCAAGAAACACCTGCATAACTAGGACTATCTTTCTCTTTGAATTTTATGTTTTTTTTCCCTCAAATTTACTGTTGAAAAGGGAAGCCTTTTCCTCCCTGTTCCCATCAGGCATACATTACAGGGGAAATCACAGCAATCTGTTTTCTCTAAGGAAAGCTTTCACTTCATCAAAAATACCAAGGAAGTATTCCAAAAACAGAGGGCACACTTTTTCCTGCTCTGATTCAAAAACATTTTTCACATTAGTCACAGTCCTTTTCAAGGCAGGGAGAGGCAGAGGCGGGGGCCCCCTTTTTCATCCTTAAAACATCTTGAACCAAACAAGTGTGTTTATGCTCAGCCCCAAAGTTTAACTATTCCGTGCTTGTCGTGTTTATGTAAATGGTCAGACATTTCCACTGGAAACTCTGCTCTCTCCATTTTAGAGTGGAGAACAGAAAGATGCGTGAATTCTTGTGATTCCCACAAACTGCCCCAATAATTGCACTGCCCACTCCAGTAATGGAAAAAACAGCACAGACTCCTTTATTAGATGAAAGGTATTCATGACTCCCGTACCAGTTCTGCCCTGTTGATGCTGATACTGAATATCCCATTGGCTTGACTGCAAGGAGAATCACACTCACAGAAATGACAGTGAGAAGCATGATGCAGATTTTATATCCTCAGAATCTTTACTTAAATCTATGAGAGGAAGACACTGATTTGTTTGGCTTTTTAGCCAAGACAGCTTCTTGATTTTTACACCACTGGAGGATCTGGAGAAAAAAGTTGAAGGGAGAGGAGAGGGCTTTCTGAATTCTTTGGAGATGATTGTGTTGAATCTGCATGTTGGGCAAGCACTTTACAATATGCCTCTGCCTCAGGGAGTTAACAAATTAAAACATAGATGCACATGACAAAGGCAGGTAAAATGAAGAAGAGAACTTCTGCCTTGCATTGTGCTTTCCTCCAGAAGCACAGAACAGTTGTATCCAAATCCCCTGTATCAGGCATTCCAATTAGATCCCTTACTGCTAGCTGTGAATGACTGGGAGCAGATATTCTCAGATATTCTTTGCTCTCATTAACCTCCCTGTCAGTGCCAGAGCAGTATAAAATAGCTTTAGTGTAACTGAAGACTGGGCTGCCAGAATGATAGGTTTGTTGCTTCTTTCATAGCAAATGCTTATATTAATTTACAAACACTCTCATAAATCACAGCTGGAAAAAACTGCGTATGTTAAATATCTTCACTTTGCTGCCAAGTGGTAGAAGTTGGGGCCTTACTGGCTATTTGCCCTTTGGAGAGAAGTCAGTAATGTGATGTCTGGATATCTTCCAAATATAACTTCTGCACTTACACTATATACATCCTCTGTGAGAGGTGCTGATAAACCACACCCAGACAATTCTGTTTTCTAAGGAACCTTCAGTCCTGATTTCAGTCAGTTCCCAGCAAACGACTTTTATCAAGACTATAACTTTCTGTCAATTCGAGGCTATGTGAAAGTTCCCCACAAAGAGTCTGCATTATAAATAAAGCTTATGTGACCCATTGTGCTACATTTTTGTCTCTTACACTGTTTAGCATCTTTCATCTTCAGTTGAGAATGCATTTAAAATATATTTAACACAATGTCAGTAAAGATTCCATGAAACAGTATTAGTTTGCTGCTCACTTAAAATAATTTTTGATCATCTTTCTTTTGGATCCTTTGAACATAGGCCAGTTCCCTAGTGTAGTCAGTAAATATGGAAAAGAACACGAGATTCTGTCATTTATCTTCTGCATTAGATTGCATCCATTTTTTCACTGCCTGTGAAATGTTTTCTTGTAGGTAGGTTGCACTTTCATCTTGGTTGCACTTTTCTTAAGTATTCGGCTTTAAATGCAGAAACTCCTTTGACTCTCAATTAGTGAGGAGTTTTCCCACAGCCCTGCCTCTCTACTAACTGGGGAACTCAATAGTGAGAGTGCTATATAATAATGTGTGTTGATGTATTGCTAAGGGTCTAATTTTAATAATGCATGAGGTAGGAAATTTCAAATTTATTTATTTTCAGAGACCTTTCTTTTGTCATCTTTCACTTTTATACCCTGATAGGGCATTGAATTACATAATCCCAAAACATTAGATACCAAGGTATAATGTGACACAGGCAAAACTGAACTGCACTGTTGTCTGTAATGAGCCTTGCAGATATATAAATATATGTATATTTACATATATATACATGCATAGATGCATATTTATAAATGCACACACGGTAGTGTTCTATCTGACTGTATTTGGGGACATATATTGTATGATTGTGCAATATAAAGGAACGCTTAACAGTAAAGTCCTCCTACTCTGCCTGAGTGCTGTAAAGGAGCCATAATACAGATATGTCTTTCTTTGTAGTAATTATTACCACCCTTATGTTAAAGGTTTTTACTATTTCCATTTTGATTTGGACGGAGATTTGTATATAATTATTTATTTCTTGCTTGGATAACAATTATAGCATAAATACAACAATATAGCATTAAATAACTTCACAGGCTCCTGAAACTAGATATAGCTCAGACCACTTCAGTTTTCAGGCCCATTCAGTATTGTTTTAGCTTTATTTATGTGAATCTTTTTCAGTTATGATTTGTGGTGTTTTAGAATGTTATTCTTATTGACCAAAATTCCTTCAACCATTGCATTTTACTTTTCCTCATAAAAAATAAAGGACAACGTAGTAGACTGCTTTCTTTTTACAGTCTACATTTCTTTTTATTTATTGACTTGATTTCTGCAGCACCAATTTGATTTCTTAGTGTATAAGGATAGGTTAGTGTCTCTTTAAATCACTTGTGAACCCTCTAATAGCACCCTCTGTGTTTATAGAAGCTGCCAGAAACCAGTCAGAGCAGCAGTATGCCCCTAGCTATATCTTGCATGTTTGTGTATTATTTAGTAAGTGCGGTTATTTGGGACTCAATTATGCTGCATGGTTTCTTCATATTGTTTTTGTTGTGGAACAAGCAAAAGACATGCATAATGACCCACAGCTCTAAGTACCTTTTAGCATTTAACTTGCCGAAAGCCTTCAAGTTTTCAGTACAGTACTTCAGTTCATCAGATTTTCCAGCTATGAATGCTCCCACAAAAAATAAAGACACTCTAGGGAGCCATGTTATGAAACCCCACCTAGATTGTTCTTCGTATTTCCAGCCCCTCCATCTCTCAGGCCTCATCCTCTTTGAATGCCTGCGAGATAAGAGGGACTATGCAGCACGCCTGGAATGTTTCTAAATCCAGAAGCTAGTGGACCACGGAGGGAATCAAATTCCAGAGCCTAGGGCCTCTCATAGGGAGTACTCTGTTATTCCTCAACTCCCAAATATTTTGGAAAGAGTCAGATTTGGGGTTCTGCTTTTGGCCCATGGCAAATATACCAATAAAGTACAAGAAATGTAAAGAAGAAAATAAGGAAGATGTTGTTCCTTTGTCTAAGTATTGTAATTGTGAAAGCTAGAAGATTTTCCCCTTCACACACCTGCATCTTCACAAAGAATGTATATTTAATATGGCAGTATTTTCTGGTTATTAAATACAGTGTGAGATAATTAAACTCAATGTTCACTATTTAAAGAGGAAGGGTCTAAAGGAAGTAGAGTGTCAATCAGTATAAAAATGGAAAGCGCCCATATCAGGGAGGCTGTGGCATCTTCTATTATTTGTGATTTACTCTTTCTAAAACACGTAATGCAGTAGTGAGAGACAAGCGTTCGCCATGTACTTTGGTCCAATACTGCAGATGCGTGTAGAGACTATGGAAGATACAGGCTTCTTTGTGGATGCTACTGCAGTATCATACTTAGAAATGATTACCCTTTCATAAGGGATCTGGATAGAACTTAGAATTTCCATTTTTCATAAGAGTTTTACAAAAGTGAACAATTACGTGGGTTCAAACCAAATGTATTTTGTATAAAGCGGGAATTGAGAGAAGTATGGTTTGGGACAGTTTTTATTTAGGTCAATTTTAAGAAAGTATACTGAGGTTATTTTCACTTTTTTATTAGTTGCACATTCTTCTATATGACAGAATATGTACTACTACCACCAGTTTGTCAAAGCATTTCTATTTGTAAAATCTTTAATGGAAGCTAAAGCACCTGATTTCCTAGATGAAATTGTCACCATTTTTTTGCCAACAAAGCAGCTGGATACTTGGAACTTATCTGTATATGACTGTTAGGGTAAAATAAAGTGGGATAAACCTTACTGAATAAATCTATTTGTGCACAATTGTACCATGTAAACAGGTTTTCTTGTTTATATAAGCTTCTTCTGAAGTGAATTAAAGGCAAAAAAGCTAAATTTTTTCTTTTATGCTGAGAAGTTTGGAATTCAGTCCTTTTTGACAAATGACTGTCAGGTGAACTGATTGATAATTTTTGTGTCAGTTTAGCTCTCTGGCCCATTTCATTGCTCTGCAGCCAAATGCCAGCACAGGTGAAGTGGCAGGACCTGTGTCTTACCCTCCAGCCATTGCTTCTCTTTTTCAAAGTTAAGAAAGTTCCTTCAGTGAATCCCTTTCCACCTTCCAGGGCATGAAGAAAGAGTGGCAGGGGAAAAGGACTGCTGGTTTTGGCAGCAGCAGGCTGTTAAATTTATTTGGCTATAATGTCAAAGCACATCCAGTAACCTGGTCACGAAATTCCTTTGCCATACAACAGATTCTGGTGGCCCAGCTCTAGACTTCAGGGCATCCGTGGGATCTGACACCAACAACTGACAATCCTTAGTATAGGCCTAGGTTATGGTATCACCCGCTTAGCCTTTCATGTAACCTTGAAAGAGTGAAAAATCTTCTAGAAGCTCCTATTTGAATGGGCTCTGCTAGACATCATGATACCTACCACCAGCACTTTCTGAACTTCCAAGCAAATGAACAGTGTTATAAGCACTATCGTGAAGGATAGAGAAGTCTCCTCAGACAGGGCTCTACATCTTTCTCTTCTTTTATATGGCAGACTGACTGAGGAAGGATCACTTGCATTTTGGTGCTCTGCCAGGAAACAGCTGTGCCTTGAGAGAGGGACTCCATCCACCCATGTACGTTGCGCGCAGTGTTAACTCTTTCTCTCTACAAGGGACTTCTCTCTCAAGCTGTTGGCACTGCATCCCTCCAGCTAAGCATGGGCCCTTTTTCTCCTTCCAGAAACAGAGAAATGTCTTGTCCCTAATGGTCTCCCATCCCATTGCTGTCCTGATTCAGATCCCATTCCTAGATGGTTTTACACAGGCTATCCCCTACTTCATGCAGTAGATTTTTTTTCCTCTGCTTCTAATCCAGCTGTACCTCTTTAACAAGTATTGGTGAAAGGATTCATCCTGCCTACCTGCTACAGCTGAGCTAGTCACCCTAACATCTCATTACAGCTGCTGGAAAGAAGTAGCCACTTTACAGGTGCAATTTGTCTGACCTAACTCATACTTTCACTTTAGGATTAGATGAACTGTAACCCTGGAATTGCCTAGTTCTTTCTGCAGTAATGCTAAACGGACCTCGTGAGTAGATCATCTGTAAAAATCTACTTACAGTTCCGTTAATCCCAAATGTATGCGCCTTTCCTCTCATCCTCCTCCTTCTCATGCTGTACCATAACAGCCTTCCCACCCAGAAATTACGTGTTTACTCCTCATCACTCCAGAAGCATATGTGGGTGCTTCTGGCCCACATACTCTTCCAACTGGCTACCTTAAAAACCTAGTAGGGCAGCCCTCACGATAAAGAGAATGGTATCCTTAACGCATTTTTCCTCCAATATAAAATGAATTTGCACTATATAGTTTTCATGACTGGATTATGTTTGCTTTTCACACTACATAAATGTTTAGTGAAAAAGATTCTCTCCTTGATTTCAGAACTAAACACACTTTTAAATTGTCTATGTTTTGTGCTTTAATATAGACTTAGATATTTTCTTTGCCTGCCACTTTCCAGAATGACACCGTGCTTATTGGATTGTATCATGAACTACTAGGTATTGGCTAAACAGCTTTGAAAGCAATTTATAAACCAGAAAGTAACATCCAGGAGAGCCTTTATAAATACACAAGAGGATCTTTTCATTATACCTGGAAATTAAAAGCATTTGTATTGAGATCATATGGCAGATACCAGGGAAGCAATTTTTGACATGCATATTTGGTTAGCCTGTTTGCCTGTAGAATAAAATACCATTGAGGAAGGCAGAAATTTATGATACAAAAAATAAACATCTCAGTTATCTTCCAATAAGAAAACAGTTTATTAATGGCAACATTCTATGTGTAAATGTCTATATGAATTTGAGTTATTGCACATCACATAAAAGAGAATATGCTGGTCTCCCAGGCCAGTGCTGTCCCACATAACAATAAAATTAGGTAGAGAATGCTGCAGCATCCTGGCAACAGAATCTCCTTGGAGTCATATGATAAGGAGGTGGGATGTTGTGCTCTCATGCATATCTATGAAGTAGGCACATGGAAAGACCTTTACCAGCTAAAGGAGCATCAGAGCGCCTGTCAAATTGCCTTTCTTATTATTCCTTCCTCTAGCACTATGACTCCTACATGTGTCACGTTCCCATGATTTGCCCATCACAGGCCTGCACTGCGCGGGGTATGCGTGCTGCCGTGACCTGTGACGTGAACTGCTGAATGACCCATAGCTGTGAACTGGGATGTGTGCGGCAATCTTGTTTTGGCTTGCTCTCACTTTTCTCATATTTCTTGCACGGAGAGTGTGTTTGCATAATTTGCAAAGCTCTTCATGTTAGCAGTAAGCACTGTAAAAGTAAAAAGATGCAAATTAATAGGTAAGCTAGCAATATTTTTGAGAACCTCTCTCAAAGTATCATATCATGTTACTTCTTACTCAGTCTCTTGTCCAAAACCAAGGAAGCACATAGGTCTGGGGCCTATGCATTGGAGCTGCTGTGCCTCACATGAAGGAAGTATTTCTATATGCAGAATAATTCTTTTTAAATGTTTCTGTAGGTGCTTAAGTCTTTTGCTTCAGAATATCCCTGAGGTAGCCCAGGAGATGTTTCTATAAGTAACTCTTGTTCCTGGTGTATATAATTCTTATGTAACAAAACCACATACTTCCTCAGGATTTTGAAAATAACTTTTCTTATTTTTGCTTTGTTTGGCACTTGCATGGGTAAGTGTCTGAAATATTGTAGGCCATCCCTTGGGGAGAGAGACACTCGGACTGCATGGAATAGCTCTCAGCTTTGGTAGTAACCCATGATCAGTTTTTGCTCTGTTTCAATCACAGTGCTGATATCATAGGCTTGGTATTACTGTGCCATGTGGTTAGCTGCATAAGAAAGAAGAGAAACCTACTTTTTTTTCTTTTGTCCTATTCCAGACTAAAATTAGCTCATCACTGTATCTATTAAACTTGATTGCAGTCCTCTTTTACCTAATGTGGAAGTAATAAGAGGAAACTATACAGAAGCTGACATATCTCTTGTCTTTCTTTATCTGTGCGAAACCTTTTTGATTTTAGCTATTTTTGAACATGGAAAATGATTACTTTAAAAAAACTTACGAAGTCCTATTTTCTGCTGAGCAGAAATAAAGATTTGTAAAGATAACTCCTCTTTAGTGATTAGCATATGAGCATGTGTTTTTAGGAGAAGAAACTACCCATCTACATGTAGTTTTAAAATCATGTAATGATGACTAACCACATGATTCAGTGCACTTAGAAGTCAGTGGAAGAGCTTCTATTAATTTCAGTGGGTCCTGGGTCAGACTTTGAAACAAGATGAATTGGTGCAGTACACCTCAATTTTGGAAGCCGGCCTGATTTAAGCTTGGGTATATTAATGGATATAGATGTCTTCCTGTGTTCAAAAATGTAATACTTCAGCGTTTTAAAGAAAATAAAACAATGCAAATGGACATTCTCTCTTGCATTAAATGAAGTCCTGTTAATATTTAGTTCGAATGGGTGTTTGCTTAGTGCAGCTAATGTGGAGCACAGTCTACTTTGTCCAGAGAATGACATTTCCAAGTGCTGAGTAAATGGCTCAGGAATTATAAAATTAGTTGTTCAAAATTTAGCCGTAGGGATGATGTCATATTCTATGCAATTATGTATATACTGCAGGTATTAAACAGTTTTTGTTTCACTGCTGAAGTGTAACAATCTAGTTGCAAATAGAAGTGTTACAAGATTTTTTTCCTGTCTATTTTAAGAGAAGTATAGCATTATGCCTTTTTTCTATATTTTTAAGTCATATTTAGCATGAAGCACTCAAAAAATACCTCTCTGACATTGTTTATACTGTTTATACAGTACTTTCCATGCACAAAAATATAATTGTGAATCCAGCAGTGAGCACACAAAGAAAACAACCTGCTAAGTTTTTTTTTTCCATGTTTATTTTATAACATGCTGCACTTCTATTTATAGGCTAATGTTTCACAGCACACTCATGCCCTGTTTCTGTGCAGCTTCCTTGCCTATGGAAGCAGGTTCTTCTGTGCCAGCAGTCCTACTACTGGAATCATTTAATTTCTCAGCTTTATTTTGGTTGAGGAATAATTTTAGATTTGTGTGACTGATGCAGGTCACCTTCAGGTGAGGAAGGTCATTCTTACAGAACGCATCATACTCAGTATACAGACAATTGCCATAATTTCATCTAGATGGTCTAAATGATGCCCTACTATGACTGTGCATCACATTATCAATCTTCAGAAAAATATTTGGATATCTATCTTTAATAATAACCATGTATCATCAGTTATATATAAAACATGAATTAGTACCTTTTGGGGAGTGGGAAATATGTCCATATTATCAGGCTATGGGAAGATTACAGGAATATAACCACATAGCAATTGCTTTATTTTTTGTAATAATTTGTGTTTCAATTAATAAATCTGATTATAAAATAGTTACTGTACTAAGATGCAAAATTATCTAACTGAATACTATTATTGCTGTTGTATAATTAGAGACTATCTGCTCATGGAGAATAAGATAAATGCTAATTTCATGTGGATTTCTCATAATTAGCTGCTGATAAATGTGGCTTGATACTTCTTGTGCTCTCCTCCAGGCAGCCTTTCAGTCTGAAATGTATGGCAAAAAGAAATCCACCGATGCCTTTCAGCACCTGTTACGTCTAAATATGATTTCATGTTTAACACTTACCCTCCTTTTCTCACAGTCGTGCTAACTACCATAACTATCTCTGTGGGGGCTATTATGGTGAAGAATTGTATGGTTTATAATCAGTGTTGCACAAAGTTAAATCAGGAGCAGGAAACAACTTTTCATGGGTGAGCCTGAAAATCCTGAGCATCAGTGTATTTATTGCAACTGCATAGAGACAATGGGTGAAATCTTGGCTTCACTGCATGTGAATGGCAAAGATCTCACTGCTTTCTTCAGTATAGCTAGGATTTCACTAATTGAGTATTTGAAGTAGTAATCCCTCTCAAAGGCTGACTATTGTGGAGTGGCATTGGTGGACCAGCAGCTATCCTACTGCAAGCCTTTTCCTCCCAGCTGATGAATCGGAAGCAGCACCTCCTGTCAAGCTCTGATAAGAAGCACTGATTGAGGAGTGCTGTTTCAGGGTGCAAGAAGCAGCACCACAGCTGGAGTGAAACTAAAAGTGATAGGCCAGGTTTCAGCATAGAAGCCTGATTAAAAGTACTATCCAGTGGGCATATTTCAATTAAATTTAAATTAAAACAAATACATGTGTTCAATAGCTTTAATAAGGAAAGAGGTGTGAATGACAAGAAAGGAGAACAGTGGGCAGGGTCATGGAAGAAAACTGAGGATCAGAACATTTTAGTCAAGATTTATATTTATGTTGTTGGAGTTGTTCTCAGTCTTTGTACTTCCTCATACATGTTCCTGTTAATGTAGTCTTACAATAACCTGCCCCCATTCCTCTTTTACAAATGGCGAGAATGAAACAAGCCAATGTTATGTGCTCAGAAGTGGCTATGAAATCTGTCTGTCTCAGAGGGTCTCACTTCTTCAGTCCTGTTGTGCTCCTCCTGCACCCTTCAGGTGCTTGTCTGACCACAAGGTAAGATGACTGAAGGAGCTGATTCAGAAGATACATAAGCCCCCACAAGTGAATATTTCTGCCAGCTTAGCCCCCTGGATCTGTGAGGTCAGACCTGACACAAGAAAAGCAGAAGCAGCTTGTGGGAGAATAAGATGGGAGCAGGACAGCCCTTTTACCAGCAGCTACCCAGCTGATCAGTTTTGCCATAACATGAAACCCCACTCTTAGTTATTCAGGACTTGGCTTCAGATATTTATGACTTCATCCAGAGAATATCCCATCTGACTGCAAGGAGAACTGCAGGTGTCCTGCACTTTTGAAAAGACAGGCTCAGTGTCTAAGGCAAAGCATCTGGAATTAGAAGCTGCTTTTAAATATTTGAGTCTTTGTGATTCACGCAGTTAAGAAACAAGCCGGTGGCACAGTCTGAAATAGAACTGCTGCCTCCTGCATCTTAGCCGTGCTCTCTATGCAGTAATTCTCATGCTAGACCCTGCCATCTCCCACATGCTTTGTGACTCATTCTGTCCCTAAAATTATTTGCACCTGGTGTTTTATTAGCAGTGTAATGGTTTAAAATATGGCCTTCAGAAGCATTTAATTAAACCACAATAATTTTCTTATCATAAATCTCTAGGCTTTTATCCTTTGTATGTTCCCAAGTACCTGTATTCTTCCATGACATTTTGCCCTTGACTCTATTTAGCAGCAGTTAGGCTCAGTTGCACAGATGTGGGGAGGGTGCAACTTCCATCTCCCTTACCTCCTGTTTCTACTTGGTATGCCCCACATACTCTTCTTTGTCACCATTAAATCCATCTTTAAAATTCACTTCTTCCATGAACCTTTCCTCTTCTGCTCCTCAGCAAAGACACATCACTTTTTTTCATTTTTGTACTGTTCTGTGTTGCTAAGTCAGAGCATAATATCCTTAGAGCTGACACATTGCTTTACTAGAACACCAAAGGCACCTGCAGTGCTCATTAATATTACTGCTGCCATTGCTCCCTTGGAATTCTTAAACTCTTATTCCCTTTTACAGCATAATCGATTCCCTGTGTATGGGTTTTGTATATCTTCTGGCATGAAATTAAGCAGAGCTGGGTTTGTGAATGTGACATGCATATCCCAGAAACTAAAAGATGGAAGTAAGCTGACTAACTAGCCACCTAGAGATCCCTCTGATAGAGTAGCCATTTAGCATTACTTTGGTGATAAAGGCATAACATTTACAAAGAAGCACGCCTGTATAATGAACATACTGTGAGTACCATAAGCCTTAAAATGAACATTGCATTTATGTTTTTTTTGCTCCTCCCCTCCAAACGTGTTTGGACGTTCTAGTTGGAGGAGAAGCACAAGGTCTGTTCTGGCTTCTTCCCTGGGAGAAGGCATTAGAGCCACTTTGCCCTACCGAATCATGTCCTTTGCTTGCTATTCTGTTGCCCAGCAAATCTTGCTTCTTTGCTCAAATCAGCTTCAACAGCCTGTATTCTGAGCACTTGGATTGTCTCCTGGGAAGGGAGATAGGTGGACGTGAATTCACTGAGGCTGAAAAGGGATCTGAGCTTGGATTTCCCACTTCAGATAAATGTTCTAGCCATTAGGTTGTCTAGATAAGAAATTACCTGTGCCACTGGGAATGGGATCTGAAAGGGACAGCAAATGCAATTGCAGTTTGTGAAGGATCTTACTCTCTCAGCTTCGGTTAAGTGTGCTTGGAGAGCATTTATGGAGCAGGTTTTACATGTCACTCTGCTAGGTTTCTAGGTCCTGTGGGATGGTGTGTAGATGCTTGCCTGCTCTGATGGGAACAGTTACAAATCAGATGGTGCCTATGGGATTCTCAGGCCCCAAAGTTGCAAGCCTAATTTATAAAATGGCTATTGTGTGAGTGAGGGTTGGCATCCCAGATATGGACTTAAAGGATCTCAAACATGCTTAAATCTTGCTTTAATTGCTCAAATCCTTTGCTAGATCTGACTAAGGCTACAAGTGGTAGTAAGCAGAAGAGATGGGAGTAGAATCCAGGAGATTTTCTAGACCAAACTGTTCTGCCCCAAATCTCTCTTCAGCAAAACTCGTGTATGTGGGTCTGAGTGTATAAGGTCTCTCACTGACTTTTACAGCCTGCCTGGCTTACATAACCCCTTAGTACACTGTATTAGTCCCAAACAAGATTCTTTGTTCTAAGACATTTACCATTTCTGATTTTTGATTTCCCAGGGGAAAAAAAATTTAAAACAAGCTGTCCATTGAGCTGATCCAGTGAGGAGTAAACCCTGGACACCACCCACATGGGACATGATTTGTTATCAGCATTTCAACCTTTAGTGCTTCAAAGAGAAGAATGGAAAGAAATGTTTAAAAGGAAGTATTTGCCTTTCCTGCCAGTTCTCAAGTATAATGTGTGACATTATATGATTTTGTTAAAAATAACTGATTCATTATCAGCTGGAGTAGATGATAACCAGCCTCGGGTGGCAAGTTTTTGGAGTGACATTTCACATATTGGAGTGCCATACTTTTACTAATATGCTAATAAGCCTTTGTTAGGTGATCTAAAAATAGCTTTAGAAGATCTTTGGGGATAAGGGGTTGGGTTTAAAATGAGGTGTTAGAGACAAAGTATGTATATCTGTGATTAAATTACAGAATAACATTATAGACTAACAGATTTTTTTTTAAATAAAAGCATATGTGGTGCTCATGTGTCTTCTGTAGCTGAGACCAGTAGATTCAGATCCTGTCAGTCAATAGTCAGTGATGGAGGTTTCACTTCTATTCATGAATCTGTGGACCAGAACTAGACCATTCATTGTTCTGGAGGGCCTTGACTCCTTCTACCATCAGGAAACAGTTTCTTTCTGTGATACAGCCTGATCTAATTCTAATGTAGAAGGAGCTGCAAATGGAGATGAAATCAGCTTTTCTGATGACAACGGAGCTGGCAGCCCATCTTTGTCTTGCGAGAGTTGTAGTTCCCTCCCAAATTTAACAGTGTGTGTGTGTGTGTGTATGTGTGTGTTTTAATTTTGTGGAAAATACACAATAAACTGTAATGATCAGCAAAGAATGACAAAAGTGCTTGTGGATTTCTAGGCAATTACACCAGTCCTTGTAATGGTAAACATCAGAACTGCCAAGGAATGCTGACGCAGGAGAGCCATCACATGTTCTTTCCTGTGTATTTCTCCTGTTACTAGTTATGTGTCCATTTGAATAGAACAAAGACATTCTTTATTTTATTGGTTTAAAATAAATTATGATACTATACATTGTGTTATTTTACTGGTCTTGGGGCAATGATTAACATGTGATAAGCTCCCCTCAGAGCAAAAACATTAAGCTGTTAACAAGTTGAAAAGTGTGCCCATGTAGGTTTTACAGTAAGGTACTGGATGTCTGCCATCGGGCTTCTAAGAGTGAAATGCTGTCCATTAAACTCTAGTTTTGCCACCAGATTCAGGAGACCAGGATTTCACAGATCATGTAGGGCTACTGGAAAGAATTGTGAGCAGAATTCAGTATCAAGCAGCCTATTTCTCTCTCACTCAAGAACTTACTGTGCAACTGAGTAATGTCTTCATGAGAACTGTATGCAAATCTTATGACAAGAACTAGGGTATGTTTAAACTTAATGAGAAATCTTGATTAAAAAAAGCAGCAAGGTGAGAGAAGTTTATTGCTCATCATTTCCCTTCTGAGGGACAAGACTGGCCACCACCCTACATTCCAGTTAGGTATTCGTTTTGGAAAATGTAATTCCTCTGATTTCCTCCCCTGCATGGAAAGTATCTAAGCAAACAAAAGCTTCATCTGAAAACTTCTAAGATAAGTGGTTTTAGGCAGCGATTGTTCAGATATAGCCACCAGTATGCTATGGAATGCACGGGACACACAAGGCCTATGACACACACAACTGCCTATTTGGTTTTGACCTCCTTAATTTTCAGCCTTCAGAGTTATTCTTCATGACCCTGAAACCCCTCTCTTTAAAAATATTATGCACAGCATGGAAGTCACTGGACATTTTAATATAATACTATCTTAAGTTTAAGTCTCAGTGATTATATATTTTAATGTGTTCTTCAGTGACCATGGTTCAGATCTGAATTTTCTCTGTAATACCACTTTCCTTGTATTATTAGAAAAAGAAATAATTACAGCAGAAGCTGACAAATGCTCTCCTTTAAGTAGCAGGCACTGTCTATAAAATGAATGAGGTCTTGTCTAGTCCAGTTCCTAGTAACCTTGTATCTGCGTCTCAGAAGCCACTGTCACGTCTTGTTCACCAGCTATACAGAATGGCTCACAAGAATGACTGGATGCTGAGGCAGACCAGTGTTCTTGCCTTTCATACATCCTCTTCAGTAGCTCATGGTGGACTCCTGTGCTCTGAAAATGCTTTTGAAACGGAGAAAAACAGTGCATGCAGAAAGCTGCAGTAGTAGGCTTTGTATTCAGGTTAGCTAGATCCAGAAAAAAATGCCCAAATGGTCCTGTCGTGGGGATGTATTCTGTCCAAAGGATGGAAATCTTATTTGTAGAAGCACATCTGTTCTCATGGCACGCATAACTCAAGGCTAAATTGCCAAGACTTTTCCTCTCTGAATCACAAAACCTAGGGAAGTGCTGAGAGAGCAGTGCAGCTCTAGAGAAACAAGTATTTCTAACATTTGAATGAATTGTTAGAAATTCTCTTTCCTGATCAGATAGTTTTGCAGGTGGCAATTAGAAATTATGTAACACTTTTCTGCAGGGGCAGATCCTTGATATTTTACACAGCTTTCTCTGACCCAGTGAGTAGTGGTAGAGGCTGGGGATGGCTTATTTTCAAGTGCATTGTTTCAGAAAAGCGCAAAGAAATGGCTGGGTATATTCATTTCATCAGCACTGACAAATAATGGCCATTGTGAGATTCAGGACATTTTATTTCTCCACAGCTTAGTTCCATTTTACTGTGAATTCTGTATTTTGCTGCCAATGTTACTCTGGATTCATGGTAACATGGCTTGGGGTTTGTTTGTTTGTTTGTTTGTTTTAGTAAGATTTTTGATTATTTCTCATGCTAACAAAACTAGGAAAATACATTGCTTTTTCTTTTTATCCTTTAAGTTATGTGAATGACCATTACTATGCCACAAAGGCAATGTCACTAAAATATGATTTATAAGAAATTAAACAAATTTCTAGAAGGTAATCACAACCTGAAAAGAAAATGAAGGAATATCCCTGCTTGAAGGAGGAAATTCCATAAAAATGTAAAATCATTTTGAAAAAGCTACACTTTGAAGAGACATTGTGAGGGCAAGTAACATGATTATTTGATATTTACTATAAGCGCAGCAGGAATGAGGGATATGCTCTCACACTGAAAATGGCTGTTAGTGAAGAAAAATTTGACTAGCATTTATTACTTAAGAGAGACAGGTACATAATACAGAAGTTTTCATATAAGTAAAAGTATGAAACATCCAGTTTAAATTGACACCATGTTATTTTGAGAGAGACTTAAAGACAAAATAATAGTCTCGCCCTTTAAGCTTATATATTTTTTTCTGTGTTTGTCTCATAACCTTAGTGTTTTTAGACATCTATGAAGGATAGATAGAATGTTACTATTCTTCTAGGGCTCACGCTAACATTTGCTCTGTATATCATTTATCCAGCAGACAAAAATGAGTTTGGGGGACATTCCAGTGTGATATTTCAATGAAAAATCCCAAATCTAGATGGCCAATCTGATAGTTTAGAAAATGACTACTCTGATAAATGCACTGCAATGTTTACGAAAACGTGTTTTATTTCTTTCTCATATACATTTAATCTATATATTAGATTGTAATGCTGCAAAGTCCAATAAGACTTTAGTGGGAAGAATTTGGAGCAAGCATGCTTTAGCATACATTTCTTATGGAGATCATCTTAAATTTGCAGTAGTAAAACCTTCATGGTACCTGCGAGCATTAGTGTTTTGCCTATAGAACTTATTTTATATTTTGTTTTTTCCTCCTTCTCTCTCTTTTGTGCTTTTTTTTTTTTTTTTTTGGAGGTACACTGTTTTACAGAGAAACAATCTTGTTGTTTCCCTAGAGATTCATCATTGCATTGTAAATCAGTTTTAATGACATTTAAAATGTTCACAGTGGTTTTTTGAGAAGTCAAATTTTGTGATTATTCTTGTGATGACACGTGATCAAAGTGTGCTTTTTGTTACTAATAACAGACTTCTTCCTTCCCATTGTATTATTATACACTTCTGGTGTCTATATTGTATACCTATCAAGTTAAGATGAATTAACAAATACGGCTGTTGTGTCTTGCCGCTTTGATATTAAGGAGAGACTGAGAAATAGTTTAGGAACTGTTTCTGAAACTGTTGTGTTGTGTGAGATGACCTCTCATTTCTCATTTATTTTTAAAAATCCCCTGCTAGGTTGTGAAAAAAATGTTCAGTGTTGATGTGGATCTACCCAGCATGCTTGATCTGCTCCTAAAAGTCAGCCAATCAGTAAATGGAGCACAGGCTAATTAATTATTATTAATCCCCAAATTATGTAGGAATGTTTAAAATACCAAATTATGTATATATGTTTAAAATATCAAAAACAAGTAAAGCAGGATCTCTTTACATAATTCTCCTTAAAAAGTGTTGTTGCAGGATTTGCCAAGTGAATAAAACAAAGCAGGCAAGTAAATCCATGTTAATTTCAATTTTTCTGGTATTATAGTCAATAAGGAATTAAAAATAAATAATCTTGAAAATCAGAATCATGTTTTAATAATAATAAAAGGAAGACAGGACCTCCAGTTATCAAGAGCCAAATGCAAAGTCATAACTGCATATTAAAGATGATTCCCTTTCCATCTTTGTTTTTTAAATCCAAATTTATTTAGCTAAGTGGACAACATAAGGCACAGATTTTGGCTGTTATAGCCTTGTCCTTTTACAACATCAGTGGCCAGTATAATGGCAATATAGGAACATCCCCAGGACAGAGCTACCCTAGGCTGAGTTTTAAGCCGTTTCTGCTTCAGGGAGCTGCAGAAGCTGACATGGATAAGGCCAAGCAGGCTCATTAGCCTGGGCTGTGAACAGCCCATGGACAGCCATGCAAGGCCATCAATCACGCAGAGATTGGTCCCTGGTGTAGGCCAGAGAAGTCTGTGGGATGTCCTAATGGAGTGGCCCTTGTGGCTGTTACAACTCATGCCAAGGACCCTCTCTGGAGTACTTCAGTGCACTGCAACAGCGTGCACACTTCACCACCTTGGCCGTTCCTCAGGATGAGCTGAACTTCTGTGTTGCACCTTCTCCGTGTTTGAGTATTCATTATGTATTATAGTTCTTGCCTTGGATGCAATGAAAAGATTGCCACTGACTTTGGTGGGCTTTGGATCAGTCTATGATTAGCTGATGATCATCTTCAAAAGATTACCATGGACATATGTATCTAATTTTATGTTTTAGAACTGTGATCTTCCAGCTGTGCTTCTGCAATTACAAAGGCCTATCAATCAAAAAAATAAAACCATTTCTTTATACAAACAGCAGCTGACGCAAACTATCAAGTAGGGTTTTTTTAAATCATCATATAAATAGAAGTTCTTAGAACACTAAACCCATGCCAAACTTAATCAAAGTCATTGGGAGTTTGGGACAGAAGGAATGCTGTCTTATGACATGCTCTGTCTGATGTGCTTCAGATGCAAACCCCTCCACTGGACACTTATGCAAGAACATTCCCATAAGGAAAAACAAAAGGACACTTGCCTTTTGGGATTACTTTTGAAATTGGCCCTGAAAGAGGTTTGAGAAATTATAGCTGTAAGACTCAACTGCATGACTAAAGCCTGCGTAGTCTGGGCACTTAAGGGCATCATATAAGACTGGTCACAGTTATACCGTTAACATGTGCTCCAACCACATGCACACATACTACCCTGACAACTTTTGATCTTTGTTGTGCTTGTGGGTATGTTCAGGGCAATGGCACAGAACAATCTGAGCTATTAAAAATCTTGCTGTACACTTCCTTCGACTAGTGTGAGTGTGACTAACCATGAAATGGGACAGAAATCATACACAGGCTCGTAACTCAGTACTATAACACAGAAAAAAAAATCTTTTAACTACTTGAATTCCATGAGTTTTTTTCATTTCATCTCATCATTTTTCATTTCATCTCTTTTTTTTTTAACGTTATAAATATTAGGCCCAATCATTCTGCTTACATCTCCTTGGGGTTAAATCCTGTTCATCTTGTATTTGTGCATTTCCACACATTCCACCAATTTCGGTAGCACTACATTTATATAAATGTATAAAGGGAGACCCCAGAATAACACGAAATCTGTAGGAGCAAAGTATTGTCCAGGTAGATCAGCGAAAGGTCCTGAGTTAGTTGCAATAGTTTTTGTAGTTGTTCTGATCCTTAATTAATCACAAAATCTCATACCCTCAGACTGTACAAACAGCTACGGCTTAGAAAAAGGGCAGCAAATACAGGTGGGAAAGGTGCTTGTACTGCACCTTTCAGCAAGAAAAATCCCCTTTTAAAAATATTTTCCTTCATTTTATGGAAGCAAAACCATACATACCTATGAATTGCAGACAAAGAGTTTAGAAAAATCGTAACCAGTGGAGAGGTTGCAAGTGAGCCACAAAAGAATGTGGTGAAAGCAGGGACATGGGCTGTGCTGCTGCCGTTGTTTTGCTACACCTTTTCTTTAATTTGGATGCTCCTTACCAGATGGATTTTTTTTCAAAAGGTCACAGCTCACCTCCTTTTCCACTCTGCCTTCTGGCAGAGAATGGCTCCAGTTCAGTGGTTCCCCACAAAAACATTAGGTATTGTCTCATAAATGGTACTTTTTCACCTGGGCAGGCACAAGGAACAGCACAGGGCCAGTGTAGTAACCCAGCCCTCTAAGGCTCATAGGAGGGACTACAGCTTAGCAGTTTGCTCCAGGCTGAAACTATGATTCTGCTGCTGGCCCTGCCACTGGGGTCTTGGCTCAATTGGGACTAGTAATTTCATCTCTTCATGTCTTCATTTCCCAGTCTGTCAAAGGCAGGGGGTGGGAACACAGGGGTGAAGCGCAGTGATAAAAAAGTACTAAGTTAATGTTCTATTTTCCTTTTTTTTCAAAGAAGTTGAACATTTTATCAATATTGCAATTTACTACTAGTCAACCTTAAACAACAACTAACTGCAGATAGGGTTCTAATATACATAATCAGGGATCTGTTGTGTAGCATGTAAGACATGACAAACAATGCCTAATCTGCTGGCCTTTTTCTGTTGTTGTCAGGAGAGCAAAATAGGCAATGCCTTTCTTTGTTTTTCAGCTCTGCAGCAAACTTATCATTAGTTATTTTTTTCCCGTTTGCCTCTTTGATGTATATAAATATATATATGCTAGGTTAAAACTGACTTCCAAGCACAGCACCTTTTTAGAAATTATTTTGCCTTAAAATGGCATGGATAGTGAGGAATTCCATTGGAGCATTATAAAAGGAAATCTAATTCTTCAGCTTGGGAGAAATGGCTGTTAATTCTAAACTACCATTTTCATTTTTCTACAGCAGAAATGCACATTTTCCCCAACCATAAAATTTTCTCATAATAGAAATGAGCCGGTCCCCAAGGGTGTGGTTATCAAAAGATAATCTCACCCCAATCTGATTAGAGGCATAAGGCTCATGCCTCAAAATGCTCCAGGGTGTGATTATCTTATGATAACCATACCCTGTATCATGTCTTATTGATTAACTAATAAAGCTTCAGCATTATTATTCAGAGGAGGAACTAAGATATCAGCAAGAGATCTGATTCTGGAATGGGAAAGATTCTTTGAAGCTTCCCAAATAACCTCTCTTGCTCCGATTATAACCTCTCTGAAATTATGGGGTCACCAGATGCCAGTTTTTGTTTCTTATTGATGATTACATTGATGGTTTATATAAATTGAACCATACCCAGAAATATACTTATGTAAAGACACATTTTCACTGGACTGGTCCCATTGCATTTATACTGAAGATTTAGGTTACACAGTAGAATAGAATTAAGCTTTCTGGAGAGAATTTTGCGGTCCGGATGCTGACTGAGCACTTCATTCAGGGCAGCTCTAAGTCCTGTGTGTGGCTGTGGTCTCAAGGAAGCTCTGCTCCACTCCTTCCATGCCCATACACTGTATATGAAAGGGGGATGATAAAGCCAGCCCTCAGGCTCCTGAGTCTCCCAGTTGGAGTCATCCAGAGTTACAGATCTGGCACAACTGTTTAGCCCTTAAACTTCCTAAACGTTAGCACAAAGAGGCCTTAAACCAGTGCATGATCCTGTGCAGGAGCTTTAACTACAGAGCCACCTCCCCCTCTCTGCAGTGTAGTTTCAGTTCTGTATAAAAAAACTACTTAATGATGTGGGACCTGCTTGAACAGGCAATCTGAAGGCTAATGTCACAGGCAGCAGATTCTGATCTCCTCTGCATCAATGAAAAGCTGAAATTATTTCACTGACTTCAGTGGAGCAAAACCAGGTTAATAGATACATCTAAGAAGAAAATATGGCTGGTGTATGCAAAAAGAGCTTCACTAGGAATTTGCTTGCAGAGTAACTTCTACCCATTGATGGAAAGGAGGCAAAATGTCCCTCTCTGTTAGAATTACATATGATTTTTGACACCAAAGGCAACATTTATATAGGTATTGCAATCTTTTTTATAAAAAAGTGAAATGAAAATCTAAAACGATGAAATATTTGATCAAACTTCTCATGTAGGGATGTGCAGCTTACACCTAACAAAGGGATCATTATACAGCAATGCAATCCACACTACAGTAATCCACTGTAATGAATTCTTTGGCAAATTTGCTGTGTCTGTTGTGTTGCCATACGCTCCGTTAATGGAGAATGTTAATTTCTTTAGCTAGCTGGAGAGCTGTCAGCCTGCCCTTTCATGCTGTGTGGCAAAAATAGCTTGCTGTTCCTAATGCCAGCACAGCTCCATTTTGGATAGTCGCAGAGGGAATGTGGGTATAGATCAGGCTCTGGAAAACACTGGCATTTTCAGTATCGCATTACCTGCAGCTTCCCAGAGCAGGTTCATGTAACTAGTAGCCAAAAAAGGCTGTTTTCCTTCAGCATTCTCACAGATACTTCCACCCCTGTGGCTGTGCTGCCAGTTTTAATTAGGATTGAAAGGGAACTGCAAAATCTCTAGACAAAGTGTTAAGACTGTAACCAGTCTCTATTTCAGATTTCTTCCATGGGATTCATTCTACTTGAGCCATCTAAAGATTAGGCATAAATTAGACTCTGGGGTTTTATCATCTAGGTTCTATCTGCAGTCAAGGGAAAGAGATTAGTATCTTCAGAAGGTGAGTGATGTTATCCTAGGATAACAACAGGCAGGATAAAAACTCACCCTCTGAAGTATCTGTCTCTCACTGACGAGAGAGGGAGCCAAGATGACTAATTTGGACAAAATGCCTAACTTCTAATACAACCACGTGAGGATGTATAAAAGTTTTTATATAATCATGTGAGGATTCCTACTTTTATTATAACCCAGTCTTAACTAGACCTTGGATTATCAGTATTCAGATTCTTCACTATTGTATTCCTTTCCTGATCCGCAAGGTAAGTGCTGCTTTGCCAGGCTGCACGCCATGGAGCTCTGGGCAGTGGAGCTACCTATCTCCTGTGCCTAGGGTTTAGTGCCAGACTCACTCTTGCATCTCCTCTTTCCCTGCACAATGGCTCTCCTGCAGAGAGACCTACCACTCCTGCCAAAGACACATCCTAATAAGGAAATTTCCCCCTTCAGCAGTACGTTTCTGTCCATTGTTAATCACTATAAACAGAGTTCATCCTGAATCCTAATACACATTCTTCTTGTCTTGAATAGTTTACAGTCCAGGTGACAGAAAGTGAAAAGGCAGGGCAGATTTAGAAGTCCAGAAAGTAAAATGCACCCCCAAAGTGGTCTTACTTTAAATTTAAAGATATTTTACCACTCTCATTCACCTATCTGTGATAGTCTTAATTTTGTTCTCCTATGATGTCTGTAAAATACATTTCTGCTTTTGTTTCTGTTTTTGTCCATATGTTTCTTGTGGAAAATGTCATGTTCTCTATTCTAAGAACTGTGGCCTTAATCTTCCTCCAAGGATTTTTTTTCAGAGAGATAAAAAACAAATGGTCATCCGGACTATAGAAAACAAAGTCAGTATCTTTCCATTTGCTGAAACATCCTAGAACAAAAAGCACACCTTCAGGACAGGGCCACTGAGTTGCTACCAAAGTGAAGAACTCACAGACACAGTATGTTATGCTGTCTACGCATCTTAAGCAAAAGGCTGCTGGTTTATGTACGTATAGAAAAGCAGTTCTCCTCCTCCTCCCCACACTGAGATGGACAAGGGACCTCACGTACACGTGAAAAAGAGTGCTATAATGCTTGTGCCAAAGGCCCTTTTGAAACTTAAGAACTGATCATCTGTTTCCCATACAATTACTTTACACATATGAAATGTATAGTCCAACATAAAATGTCCAGTCCTTCAAAATCTGTGGCACATCATTAAGAGTAAAAAAGCATCTTGGGGCATGCCCTGCTGAATTCAGGCTTACATTCAATGGCCGGTGGTTTTTTTCCCCCAAACTTGTCTGCTTTCCTTGCAGATACACAAGGGAGCAGCAGATGCTATGAGACTGTTTGTTTGCCTTCCCTTTTCTGCATACTGCTTCTCTCTGCCTGCTCTGTTTGCTCGCTTGCCCTGCACCTTGCTGTGGGTTCCTGTCTGGTACCTGCCCCAGTAAGGGCCCCCCCCGGATGGGAGCAACGGGGAACTGAGAACCCTGCGCAGCCTGCGGAGCCATGCTAGGAACTAAGTAAGTTCACTGATCTTCCAGCCCCTTTCATTACAAGCACAGATCATCAGCAACCAAATGTGCCATTTCCATGAGCCAAGAATAATTCATCCAAAGTAAAGTATGGTGGGCGCCCTCGAACAAGCCATTCTACATTATCACAAGCCTGAATGTGTGTGTGTGTGCGCGCACGTGCACGTGTGTGTGCTTGTGTGAGCCAATACTCAGAAACTGGTAGTATCTCATTTTAAACTTCAATTTTTCCTGTCTTCTTGACCCATTTTCTCAAAATCTTTACAATATTTTGAGCATCTTGGAATAGCAGAAGATATAAACAGACTTCAATTTGGAGCACAGTAATTTGAAAAACAGTAAGTACTTCATTAAACTTTTGTATAAGTTTTATATATTATTTATATATATATATTTGTATATTTATATATTTGAATAAATACAGAAATAAAACATGTTTTGTCTGGACTGTATTAATCTACAAATTCATATGTAGTTTGTTGCTCATTTAAATGTAAGGGCATGCAGTTAATCACAAGGCAGGATTTGCTGTTTATTTGTTTACTAATTTGTTTGGGGTTTTGTTGGCATTTTCCTAGACCATGCATTGGATTTGCTACATGGTTGTAATTATGGAGGCACTGCTGTCACAAAAGGTTAGAAGTTAATATCCTTACTGTTACTGAAAGGTATTTTATTCCATAGAAGGTTTCACTCTTTTCAATAGGATAAAGAGTAAAATATTCCTCAATATCAGAAAAGGGATCAGAACCCGGTCATGTGTCATTTGAAATATATTTTTGTCCACTGGAAGTTGGAGAGTAGATTTTAAAAATACATGCTGTTTTCATCCCTGCAACAGGAAATGCAACTGCCTAAATCAATATAAAAATGCATCCTATGTATTTAAACATGGTACCTAAAAGCAGTAATGCAAGGGAAATGTTACTTTCAACCCTGAACAGTGCTATTTTTTTAACAAGGAGTTTTTGGCAGATTTTAATTTTTTGTAGAGACCACAAAGTGTTGTTATTGTTGGATAAAAATAACAGCTGCAAGGGAGGCTAAAATTCTTTCTGAGATAACAAAGAACAAAGGAAAGATTCTGCATCAGGATTTGTGTCAGCTTTAACAGCTAGATTGTGCTCTCAGCTCAGTGGGCAGAATTACCACTGAAGTCATTGTGTGTCCACATTTGGCCATGTCTGAGGGTAGAATTTGGCCCAAATGAATGACCAAATTCAGGGCTGAGGGCCAAAAACCAGTGAATGAATTGTTCTTTCACTGAAGCCCTCCAGAAAGTGAAGTTAATATTGGTGAGAGGCTTATCTTTAAGGCTGTGCACTATGAGGGGAAATGGAGGAAGAAGAGTTTAAACCATGTCAGTCCTCTACCCTGACTGACAGTGCAGGCGAGGAAACATCTGTGCAAGCACAAATAAGCAGGGAGTATATTACCTGCACCTTTCCTGAAGAAGTGAAACACACCTGAGTGCCATTTTTAGAGTGCAGATCATGTTTATACTGCTGCTCAGAAAATGAGTAATATCTCTAAATGAGGCCTTTTGTTTTCAGGTCTATGACCAAACAAAACACGATACTGTCCCTACTCCCCTGAGCCAGAAAAGGGCCTTTGTGTATGATGTGTATCAGTCTGGAATGTTTATTCTGCACAAACCAAAGAACAACAGGATAAAGCAGTTTGCTCATTCCTGAATAAGTTAGTATACGTGCCCTGGAGAGGTTCTGATCTCTGGTCTATGGCTTCTGAAAATTATATGCTGTTTTTAAGTCTTTGACTTTTCAAAAGACAGGGCCAGCCCTGCGCAGTTCGGCAGTGCAGTGTGAAACGAAAAATGTAGATACGAATGATTTAAGAATGCATTTTTTTAATTATTGGAATATGTGTTTCATTTCACTGCAAACACAAGAGACAGAAGAGACTAGCAAATTTCCCTGAGAGACTGAGGCCAAGATACAATACATCATATTCTCCCCTTGAACAGTGGCCCTGGGTTGAACTGTCACAGAGCAGTGACCTATCAAGTGCTACCTTTACTGTGTGCAGAGCTCAGATAGAAAGATGTAACTCACATCAGGGCAGACCCAGTACAAACAGCCACTTACATGTCACCAGAATCCTCAGTATGAAACTTACTTGGGACCTAGGACTAATGCATGGCTCTGTGCAAGGGAATAGTTCTGTTGAGAACATTTGTCTCATTTTAGAAGTTGATAATACAATTTTTCTGTAGTTACTGTAGATATACGATGGGTTTGCTTGATTTAAAAGCTTTTCTCCACTTGGGAATGAAGGACAGAACAGAATAATTTCATGTTGGACAGTTTCCCGCTCTGTGGGTGACTTACAAGTTATATTTTAAGCACAACCTTATGTTTTCCTAGCTTTTGCCTTGAGCTGGGTGATATGGACCCCTGTGAGATGCAAATCAAACCAAGCAAATAAATAAATAAATCATAACTAGATGTTACTGCTGAGCGATACACGTCTGAAGACAGGATAAAGGGAACAGGGAGATGTAAACTGTTTGCTTGAATACGAAAGAGATGTTTGTGGCCTTTTTGTTTGCTCTTACAAATATTTGCATGCTCTCTGATTATTGCAAAGATTGAATATTAAGCTAGACATTTACCTAAAGCAAATAAACCCTCTACCAGAGTTTCACAGTTTGCATCAAGTCTGTAAAAAATGTACAGGCCCCTCATGAGCAACTAGCACCTTGCTCGCACTCTTCCACTCTAAGCCAAGACTGTTTCAGCAGTGGTCACCTATGAGGGACTTCTCCTTGGTCTGTCACACTCAGCAGTATGGCTTGTTTGAAATCTGTGTCACTTTGGCCCATGTTCTTACTGTGGCACATGTGCCTATGGATCCTGTTGTAAAACTGGTGTCTTGTTTTCTTTTCTTTAGAAAGGGGGGACTTCGCATCCAGTGCTTTTGCAGATCGGAAACTAACAGTGCACGATCTGATGCAGCTGAGAAAGAGGATGTCATTCCTACCTAAAATACATGTGAACAGTCCCTGTTTCTCTTTCCATATGGCCCTCCAGTGTCTTTGGGCTATATCCAAAAAGGGACTTGGACGTTATAATGCTGAAGGTCATAGTTCCTGAGTTGTAGGCACTCGTTGGCATTTTTAACATCCAAATTTGATCCATGGGCATGCTGGAAATTTGGCACCTTGGAGTGGGATTTATAGAAGGCGGCTGAGTGGGGAGCTGCCAAAGCTGGGCAATATCACTGCCAAGGAGAGAGGGTATGTTTTAAATTCTGTCCTTTGCTGAGAATTAGAAGTCTTACTCTGGGCAACAAAAGATGCCATTTTGGAATCACTCTCCTGAACCTTGTCCTGGAAGGTCGTCTTCTCTCTTTGAAGGAACAGAGGACTACATTTGGCTTTGAGAAAATGCATGTCGTGCTGGTGTTCAGGAGTCTGCTATAAGCCTCTGAAGAATGGCAGCTTGTCTCCATCAAGCTCTTTTCTTCCATGACGTTTACAGAAGCCTGAATAAGTCATGATACAGAAGTGCAATGTGTACTGCCTGACAAGCTGACCATTACTGCCATTTTTCTTGTAGTTCCCTCTGTACCTACCTGTTGCCTCTTTTTTATATTAAGATTGTAAGTCATATAGGGAAGGAAATGTCATTTTGCTCTTTGATTTGCTTTTTCATCTTTGCATGACATCAAGTTCACTGTGGTCCTAGGCCAAGATGGAAACGGGTTCCTCTGCAGATCTTACTCTGTGTGTGTTCTTGCATCTTTTCAGGAGGCAGATGCAGTGTTACCTGATATGTAACCAAGAGAGCAGAAATTAGGACTATTGGCAATAAGCGTTTTGCAAACTGTTTGTTGGTAAGGAATTACTTGCTGACTATCATCACAAATAACTAAGCTGGAAATCTGAAGTGGTGGGTAAGTTCAGAGAGTCTGTATACTTTACATGATATATTTTTTATACAAGGCCTGCCACCTTTACATCTGAGCAATTCTTTGTTGGCTGCTGAAACAACAGGGAGTGGAAGAGAGAAACCTTTCAGCATCTTCCCCAGGATGTCATGGGCTCTGTGATATTTGTGATAGACTTTGATTAAAAGGCTACTATGGCACAGGATGAGAATGGTGCATTAATTGTCTTATGTGGAAACAAAACTGCTGCTAATCAACAGGCAGATCTATAATAGCTGGTTTGACCTGTTTAGCTACTAAATAAATATTTGGCTTCAGATAACAGTTGACATTAAAAAAGAAAAAATCAACATCATTAACTTTGTAGAAGACCAGCTGGGAGATAGTATCAAAAGGAAACTCATATATCCCATGTTTATTTTTATCTATAGTGCGTGGACCTCATCTCACCTAATTTTTGCCATCTACAAGTTAGACACCTAGTTGTCTAGACTCCCTCTCTAGTCTATGGAGAAAGTGCGAGATGGGATGAATCAGCTGCTGCAGGTACCTCTCTTTAGAGATTTGTCTCATATGGCATGAATGTGTCTCCGGAAATGCCTGTTTCTCTTCTTTGACTGCAGGTGGAGACTTACGACTACCCCACCTAAATGCCTAACATTTAGATAGGCACAGCTGAGTAAGAGAAACCCTACGCTTGTATGTGCTCCCTCCCCATCTGCTTCCCAAATCTGCTTTGTTTCACTGGAGGTGGTAAAACTTTTTGATCAGGAATTTTCCTCTGTGTGAACGTGATGGGGTAGCCCTATACTACCTACTCCTTACTGCCAGCTTACTGTAATCACAAAGAGGTCTGGGCCAGGAAAGGCAGTCCTGAGCTGATGAGACACCTCTCATCTTCTGAGAATCTGTGGGAAGTGCCAGGGCTTGCAGCTGCGCTGGGAGCAACAGCACCTCCTGGCCTTGCAGGGCTCAGGGTGGCATCGGTGGGAGGGCTGCAGATTGCTTGTGGCCGTGGTGCCAGCTACATATGCATGTGCCCCAGATCTGAATAAGCTAGAGGGACGTGTCAGCTTTGCCTGGGGAATAGGAAATAGAGAGATTTCCATGTGTAAATAGTGATATGGACATGGAACAGACATAATTATTCACATGAGAGAAAGACTGGCAGTACTGCTACTATGTCCCCTCCCAGAGAGCTTCTCCTTTGCCCCTAGTAATTCCATATGCAGTGAGTGCGTAACGCTGGGTCCTTGTAGGAGGTGTGGAAAGAAATCAGACTGTGGTTGCCTCTTGCTTCTCCAGTAAAGCAAGAGTCATAAGTCATTCGTTCTTGTGCTCCATGCAATAGCAATCATTTGTGGGCAAGCTGAAATTGTCAATAATTCACTTTTCTTAGCAAAAAAATTAATAAACAGCCTTGTGAAGCTCATGTAGAGCTAGCCAGCTTAACCAGCTCCCAAACCCTGCTCAGGAAAGAAGGCAGATAAAAACAAATACGTTATCACTCCACCTTAGCTAGCCCATACTGCAAACTTCTTTCTCTCCACTTGTCTGCCACTCAGACATCTAGACAGGCTGTCATTATCAGCCACCCGCTGCCCCAGCTTTGCCCCAATTTTTTTAAGCCCTACAGCACTGTCATTTGATGTGTCTGGTGAGAGAACTAAAGTAGATGAAGACTGAGGATACCACTCCCTTAGGTAATGATATATTCTGATTCCCTCCAGCTATCTTCCTGACAACCCAGCCCTCCTCATTCTGGCCCTACTCCCCTATTCCACAGACCGGAGAATAATTAAAACTCCTCTACATAAGGCATGGCTTCATTCAACATTCAGCTTAGACTCTGTTAAAAATGCTTGTGACAGATGGGGTATATTCTGTGCCATAGCAGTAAGTTAGTTGGCATGCAATAGCCAGCAGGAAAAGCAGGCAAAAATACCTGGCCTGCAACAGTCAGGAAGGAAAGGAGACAAAAACACTGAAGTGCTGTGTACTTTTGAAACACAGCCTTAAATTAGGCCTCATAAATATAAACAGCAAATGCTAGACCTTGAAATTATTATGCAGGCATTCAGCAGAGATAAAATCACAAAAATATATCTCCTGATCCATCAGCTATGCAAGACACCTTAAGATGAGATGGGCTGTAGAGTTATTTTGGAAATACAGCAATACTGCAAGTCAGGAAAGCTGCACCTTGGAGGTCAGCATGATTAAGTCAAAATTACTTGCACCAAATCATATTGGAAAGAAAAAGGGGGATCTTTAATGAAGTGAGCTACAGTCACTTTGAGTTGCCTAATAAGGGAACTTTAGAAAGAAAGTTTCTAGAATAAGCAGCTCAAATTCCTTTAGCCTGTCAACATGTGCATACCGGGGTGATCCTGGAAATGATCATTTTCAGAACTTGTGCTTTCTATCAGTAGTTCTGCTGGTTTCTGGTGTAATTAGTCACATGTTCATATGCAGCAGTTAGCACTAGGAAACTTTCTTCCTGTCCTAAAGGTGCAGGCAAGGGAATCAAAAAGCTGTGTTCAAAAAACACTACAAAAAATATACAGGTCATTTTTAACCCAAACGCACCCAATACCCAGTCATTCTGACAAAATGATACTCTCTTGAAAAGCAAAGCTCCATGACTTGTGTTATTATCACAGCCTTGGAATGTGTGCACTCGCGGAGTTACTGGTTTTTTTTCTGAATTGTGTTAAATAGTTGATGGATCACATGCTATTGTAACAAGAAAAACAGGTTTGATAAAATGAAACAAATATTCCGGTGAATAGAACATGTATTATTTTTTGAAGAGATAAAATAGGCAAACATGAGAATTAGGGCCAGAATAAAACTGAATGTGCCATAGTTTCCTTAATTATGTGGACAGAGTTTCATGTTCCTCAGAGGCAGTGCAAAAAATACACACTAGCCTCCAAATGATTGTTCTCTGAGCAGTTTTTCTTTGCTAAATGTTGGGTAAGGCAGCACACATGGCTCTAACCCAGGCTCTGAAGGGAGCCCTGACTGTGACGGGTCAGGGAACCCTGCAATGTTCATTTATTCCATTCTACAAACTCTATATCGATTTCAGTACAACCTCAATTGTCCATTTTAAGTCAGGAAATAGAGAATGTCTGAGAAACTGAAATAGTCCTAGAAGGGTAAAAACCAATGAAGTAGTGTTGCCTGGGCAATGGAGGGTACTAGCTGCAGACTGCTAATAACCCTTGGTGAGCAATTTTAAAGAGGGGAAGGAGAACTGCACCCAGTGAAGGGGAAGGAACTCACACCATGACCAGACTGGAAGAGTGAGCATGGACACTGGGGAGCAGAAAGGGTTGCACTCCCCTGTGGGATAGTGACAAAAGGAAAAAGACTCTCAGACATACTGGGGATCCCCAAAAGGGCATACGTTATTTTCTGCCTCTTAACTCTCTTGTGTTTTTCTGTGAGTGAAATGGGTGACTGCACGGTCAAGAAGTTTGTGAAGGCTGTAAATGCTTTACTTACCACGTAATCCTCAGACAGTAAAACTGGGAACTGGAACAGCTATGTCATAAACTGCATAATCCCTGGATGTACCAGAGAAAGCACCTGCACCTGAGGAAAGTCTGTGAAGGTGCATGAAGGCTTAGAGACTTTGTGGATGTAACTGGCTTGAAAGCAAATAGGTTCCAAAAGGTGGATTCAATACATCTGTCCTGTGACAGCTCAGAAAGGGGAACTCAACCAGAGTTCCCTTGGGTAAGGGCTTTCCTTAGGTCCATGGCTGAAGATGTCTGATGGTCCCAAAGGTAAGGCATTACAAATTTTGTGGCCCTGTTTTTTGGTTTCATGACCTTCATGAATAGTTTCAGTTTTCAGGGGGTGTGGTTTAGATACCAGAAGTCATACATCAGCAGTTATAAGTTTATTTGCATATACAATCCTATTGCTTTTTCACTAAATAATCTAAGAACTGTCAGCTACTGTTATTTTCCTAATTTTCTGGTGGTGGTAGCCATGACTTTGAGCTAACATGGTGAAGAGAACGGATAATATCCAAAGGGATGGTGGCTGGGTAGAAGAATTGTTGTTGCCAAATGTGAGGTATCCACTCCACGCACAGGAGAAGCTAGCTAGTTACAAAACACAAGGGAGAAAAGATGGTCCCTGGTCAAGAGATCTTGCTGGAGTGGCTAATCTGAGAGTCTTTCAGCTAAGCTCATGAAAAGGAGGGTACGGAGCTCATGAAAAAGCTCATGAAAAAGAGGGTACGTGTGTACCTTCTTACCCAGCAATATATGCAGAAGGTAGCTTCCAAGAATTGGGATCTGCTCAGTAGTGCTGAGAAAGTAGATCTGAGTTTGTGGATTTTGCTCCTAAAGACAGAGCAGAGAGACCTAGGATAACAAATGATGTACTGAGCAGACCCAGCCTAACTATTTGGAAGAACATTCACAGCAGGAAAAGCAGACGAAATGTGGAAGAATGTGGGATGAGAGAACTTCATTCTTCAGAACTGCTTTTGTAAAAGAACCCGTTAGACCTAGATGGCTCCTGATCCTTTTTTTTTTTAAAAAAAGGAAAGTAAACTACAGCAGAGCATACTGCCCACCAGTTATTGCTAACTATGCCCAGAAACAGATAAAAGAAACACATTTAAGAGGGTTTTTTAAAAGAAAAATTTTAAAAGGTATCAAGTTTGGTATTTCAGTATGAGTGAATTGATCTGAGATTTGTCCATTATAACAGGAATACTGTATCAAATTAAGTCCGAATGCATTTTTAATATACTTCCAGTTTTCTAAGCACGGCAAAGATTTAATATGGCACTCTGATGACAACCGGAAAATATGACTTTTCAGTTAGTAGTAGTAGTTTTGCTTATGTTTCCTTAAATTTGTCTGAATGTATATGCTCATGAAATAAAAGTAATGTTGGGATTGAGACACCAAATACTGAAAGTCAGAAAATTCTCCAAATTCAGTGTGCAATATGTGCATCTTGTATTTTTTATAGGAGTAAGCCAATAACGAATTGCCATAGGCTTTCATGAGGACTACATGCATAATATGGTCAGAATACCTGGGGCATTCCTGACTGTACACAGCTAGTGGTCTGAAACCTTCTGCTTCTCTTAGCAAGGGTGTCAGAGTGCACCTAAGAGCAAGTGGTTCGTGAATGTGCCTGCTTGTTTTTATCTCTCCTTCTCCTCTTCACTGCTCTCCACCCATTTCCCTGGTTATGGTTTCCCAGCTGGAGTTTTTCTCATTGCTTCTACCCCGGTGGCTTCAACTACTCCTGTAGCTCCTTAGCTGCTCTCCCTCACCTTCATACTGACTCTAGCCAGTTCTTCTTCAATCTCGGTCACAACCTCACAGCTCCTGTTGGCTCCCCCTGCCTCATTCCCACCTTCAAGCCTCATTGCAGAATATAACAAAAAATGTCAGAATTGAGAAGTGAAAAAAAATGTGAAACTTGGGGAAAAGTTGTGACTGCTTTGGTGCTGATCACGCAAAAGATCTTAGCATGAATCTAACTGCATAAGCTTTCTTCTGCAGTGTGATAGGGAGTACATGCATCTGCTAATTCTGACTCCACCTGCACCTAAGACTATGTTCATTTTCACTACAGAGCTATTATGCCTCCCCTTAGTCTCTTATTTATCTATCCCTGCATAGTGAAGTAGCAGGAACACTTTAAGCCTCATAACAGAAGAGTATCAAGAGAGTAACAGAGATTAATGCAGGCTGGAGTGAAAGAGAACCAGTGACAAGAGAGAACATTAAAAGTTCACTATTTGTGATGTATATTATGTTTTGTTCAATATCTGAGAGGCATTTGGAGAAGCAGAACATTAGGTCTTTATTGATGGAGCTCTAGAGAGAGATGTAAAACAGTGCACTCAAACAGGTAAAATGCTGCTGAAAATAATTTTGAAAATATTGTAAGGGGAAATACTGAATGAGCATTCAAGGCCTCTTTTCTGCAATATGAACACTTGCTGCCATTGTTAGTGACACTAAGTTTGTACTGGCCAACATGATTTATAGTAGCATAAACGTGGGGGCAAAGATTTAGCTGAAAGTCTCTTTAGAGGATTTAGCTGAAAGTCTCTTTAGAGATGTCCCCCAAACTGCAGTTATTTTCTGGGAGTATTACCTACCCTCAGCTGTAGCCCCAAACCAGTTGTTACCACCACAAAACTCAGCAGTGACCAAGTGGCAGTGCAAAACTGAAGCTTTCTGATGTAGCTCCAATATCTTTTTCCCCAGCCTCTCCTGCCAACTCTTCTGTTCCGTATCCAATAACAGAGGTAATTTGAAGACCATCTTATTTTTATTTAGGACATCTTCCCATCTCTGCTTAAGAAATTATTAGCCTTAGTGGTTTCTTTAACCCTGTTCTCACACGTATAAGCACTGGGAGGCGAAAGCTATAAAGACGACTAGCATAGATTTAGAGATTAATGCAGAGGAAATAGTAGGAAATGGAGAGTGCTGGTATTTTCAGTCATGGATGCAATCAGTTGCTTCTTGACTTCAAGTGCTCTGACAATAACCAGTGATGTGGGGACCTCAGCAAACTGATAATGCAAAATAATTCAGTGTCATGCTGCTGGGTCATTAGGATCCATTCTAAGGCAAGCCCAGCAATAAATGCATGTTACACAGGCAATGGAAAACTTCGATCCAGGTAAGGGAGTCCTCTCTCCATTCCCATTTTGCTTACTCATGCACTGTAATTTACTTAAGCAATTACTGTGCAAATATAAACCAGTGCTGCAACTTGTATGGCACCTGATATTTGTACTTAAGCAAAGAAAACATTACACTAGGAAAATAATGCAATTGCTTATTCTTACACTGTGTTATGCATGTTGCAAGAGCCTAGAAAAATGCAACAATGGGTTTAAATGCTCTGCAAGAGGCAGGACAAAGAAGCCCAGTCTTGCACCCGGACATGACGTAAAGGTATGTAGTCAGATAATGTACACGCTGGGAAGCCCTGCAGACCACCAGAGGGAGTTAATTCAGATCCTTGGCTTTTCATTGCAGATATATTTTTTCCATTTCTCAAGATGAACTGCCCTTGGTCTTTAAGAGAGGTCCATGATCCCTGGATACCTTGCTTTGCATCCCACTGTGTTTTCAGCATGCATGGTACAGTGGACAGACCAGGACTACAGAAAGGTAACACCAAGTGGTGGAGTGAGAAATGTATTAAAATATTTCTATTTGAGACAGTAGAGTACTTACTCATTTCTCATATACACCAAACATGAATCTCACTTGTTAGTTTAATATTATAATTACACAGCTAGGTGGATGTCAGTGATCTTCACATTTAAGAAAAAGAGCATATAATGGTTTCTTGACTATAAATACACTCATACACACACACACACACACATATTTATATGTATATATGCAAGAGAGACAAAAGACTGAGTCACTCTGCCACTGTAAGGTATGGAACATCCTGTATCTGCTTAATATCCACATTGTTTCAACATCCAAAGATGAGGTGGGCCTGGAATCTAGCACAAACCAACCACCACCCATATATTAAATAGGAAACCCTTCTGATGACAGCAGGTTGTAGGAAGCATGCTAAAAGTTCTTCTGACATCAGCATGTAATCAGCTGGTGTATCTTATTTCATTTTATTTTGTTTATAAAATTTATGTTTCATGACCGATGAATCTGGTATTGAATTGGAATTATTCAGGCTTCCTTTCTTTGCTCCTGTCAGGAGGAAAAAAAAGTCAAAACCCAAACCTTAGCAGAATAATGGTATCTATTGTCCTACAGATTTTTCTCTCTCAGGACTCTCACAACTCAATCCCAGTCAAGAACTTCTCTACAGAAAAAGTGAAGCTTTTCTGTGCATTAGGCATTATGAAATTGATTGTTCACAAATGGAAATTACTTGGTGATTTAGCCTAGATCTTGCTGCTGAAAATGTTGTTAAACTGATACACAAAAACTGAATCTCTGTATGCTAATACGATTCAGATCAGAACAGGTATATTTAAACAATGTATTTATCAAAGGCATGTATATGCTAGGTCTCAGATTTCAGTGATGCAGAGATAACCAAACCATTATTTTCTCTTAAAACAAAGTATGTTAGCTTTTCTAATTAAATTGCAATATTGGTAGAAGATGGTGCTTATAACACATAAGTAAAACGTACATAATCCTAAATAGGAGCTACTGCAGCTCTGACTGTAGTATCAGTGTCTGTGGTACAAGCAAGGTAGGGAGTATCGAAATTGGTAAGAATTTAAATTCTGGGATGATTTAACTTGTTTTTATTATTTTTAATACTAGAGAAACACTTTTCTCATCTCTACAGAATAAAAACAGAGCATTAGTTTTATACTATATAAATTTTTTTCTGTAACAAATGTTCAGTGTTCAGTGTCTTCTAAAAATCTCTAGCCAAAAAGAGAAGGAAGATATTTTTATTGCATATGAATGTTTATTCTGCAGCAATTTTGCAGATCTTTTCATACCTACAGACCAAGGCAAAGGCTAGGGCACTGGTTACATCCAGTGGTCCTTTCTCAAGCAAAATTCCAATCCACCATGTCATTACAATGTTTTGTATTATAATATAATAATTATAATAGAACCTATGGGTCAAAATCAAATCTGGACTTCACAGTCTGCACAAATCCATACCAAAATGCCAGCTCCTATCTCAAAATATTCTACATTTATGACATGGTGTAAAAATTTTTAGCAAAAGAAAGGTAAGGGTGGAAATTTAAGAGAAAATAGAATGAGCAGGGTTTGCACAGCACACAAGAGTCTTCTCACCTGCTTAGCTGTTATCAACTGGCACTGTTATGTAGTATCAATCATTATAATTATAGGTTCAATTAGGACTTGTTTGCATTACTCAGAATGTTCCAAACCTTCAGCTGGCCCAACCAGAAGATGAATATTCTTGGCAAAATATTTATTTGCAGTACATACGCAACTGTTTTTTGAGCTTTTAACTAAGTTTGAATGAAGTAAGGCTGGAACTAAACTGTTACGCACACTCCTTTCTAAAAAAATCCTCAGGATGGCTGCTATATTCATCAGACTTGCTTCTTCATTTTATTAATGCCTTGATATCAGCTTAAAGTCCAGGGCTCACACTGTAAGTGCTTCAGGTACACGGATAGTCTTTTCGTTCTTTATACAGCACCTAGCATGATGGGAGGCAGAGAGGACCTTGTCCATGGGCAAGTGTAGGTGCTGAGGTATCACATATACCAAATGACTGGAAATGAGCAGTGTCAGGTCTACCTTAGTCAAGTGGCGTGTGAGACGCAGCCTGTCTTCGCCTTCGCCAGACGGCAGTGTGAATTCCCACTACCCGGTGCGTTTCCCCTCGCATTCTTCTTTCCCCAGCGTGCTCAGTTCTCCATGGGCCCCCCACTGCGGGACAAGTGCGGGTTACGTTACAGGCTGTACTGTTTCCTCTGCACTACATTTAGCCTTTTCATTCTTGTTGGGCAAAGTCCTCAACTAGTGCTCAGGCTCTCTCCACTTCTTTCAGTTTAACTGGATGGATTTCTTATATAATAAAGGTGTGCTTTGGGTTTTTCAAGTTTTAAGGGGGATACTAAGATTATGTTAAACTTGCCTTGCTGCTGTTCCTGAAAGTATTGCTGTTTCCCATCTCCATTCATCTGACTTTAATAGTGAAGGCAGACTGGTGGTTTTCACTTGCAGGTTCTCACTGACAAACACAACATTGTTATCCTTACCTCATCTTCCAACTTTCACCCAGTCTAAAGTAAAAGATCACAATAAATCTGAAATGTCTCAGGGAAGCACAGACTGTTCCTACATCGTCTCCTCAGAGGACTGTGATGCTGTTTTAATCCATGGTATCACAGATAAGGAAATACAGTAATTGATTTGATGCTTTTAATAATCTCATATTTTTATTAAATGTTTTTCTCCATTCCTTTAGGCAAAAAACTTTGAGATTTTTCATGTCTAAGACATAGGTGTTTTAATATCATTTTCCATAGTTTTACATATATATTGGGTCTTAAGACTGTCTATGAATATGATGGATACTGATGAAGTAGAAATGTGAAACTTGTGCATCGTGTAGAACCAGAAGTGGTACACAATATTGGCACAAAGTTATTGTATATTTATTTAATGAATTTTTGTTTTGATTCTGATAACATCTTGTAGAAATCCGGGCTAATGCAGTTCTCATGAAGTTTTCCACAGATTATCTTGAGGCAAGCATGTAGTAACTGGGTGTTGAAAAAATGTACTGCAGAAACAGCTCTAGACAAGTACAGTCTGTATTACTCAGGAAGTTGTAACATGTAAATACTTAAAGTGCATCTTTGAAATATAATGATACATAAATTCCTACTTTAAGCATCATCAGCACAAGGACATTTATTGGTGTGGGTGAAAACATTTTGGGGATAGAGGATTTTTTTTTTCTCTTTGTTATGTTAAAGTGAAATAAAGTACTAAAGATACAACAGAGAGCTGACGGCTGACTTGGAGAATTCCAGAAAATTCTCAAGATGGTCAATGGCCTGTAAATATTTTTGTCCTAGTGAGGAATGAGTCTGTCTGGAAAACAACAATTTCATTGTGAAAAATTTCGAAAGGTGTTTTATTTGTATACTGTCACCGGATAGATCCTTTTACATTTTAAAAAGAGAAAAGACAATCCCTCCCGAACCCGTGGTCCAGGCGTGCTGCTTTTCCCCGGAGGCGAGGGCAGGCTCGCACCCGGCTCCGCACGGGGACCTCAGCCGGCGTCACCCTCTGCCGAGGCGAGCCCCGTCGCCGGGGGAGCCCCTGCCGCAGTCCAGCTCCCCACACCGCTGCTTGTTCATACAAAGTGCAGTATCTCTAGCGGGCAAGTGCGGAGGACTGAGTGCGCCTCAGTGCGAGGACTCGGGCCCGGGATGTGGGAAACCCCTTTTGCCCCCGACAGGGACCCAGCTACTGGCTGGCCACCACCGGGGCTCTTCCCTTCTCACCTGCGGCAGTTACCAGGGACTAGAGACACCTTTTGCAGGATTTTGTTTTGTTGCTGTTGTCCAAACAGCTGTTACATTCCTGTGAAACATTCAGTTTCAACCAACTGTTATTTTTAGACCAAAAAAAAGCTTCCTTCAAAATGTTTCCACCTGCTGTGCACGCTCCTGCACTTCAGTAGAGCCGTTCAGGGCAGTCATTATTTGCGAGATCTTGGCCACGAACTGGTACCCCATTATTTCAAATGGGAAAAATATTAATGGAAAACTAAGGGCCCTATTTTGAATTATTTGAACACTTAAAGCTGCCCTTAACTTAAAAATCAGGCGCCACATAACCAAAGCCACTGCAGACATCAAGGTTGCCAGCTAACCAAAAAAACAGTTATTTAAAGGATTTGGCATTTTGCCTTTAAACTTCTCAGAATCAGTAATGCTGACTGCCAGCTTTACAGGAAGAAAAAACTTCCAACACTTGCCTAAGACATTTTTCAAAAACAAAAATGTTTATTTGTTGCTTTTTTTTTTAACTGAAATAGAAGTGTACAACAAATGAGAATGATAAGTTAACATACCACTGTCTTAAGTAACAATAAAGAGCAAAGCCTGCTGATGCCTTCACTGATCTGACAGAAGTGTATCCAGGTAAGAAAGGTCTTAAAATTAAAAACAGAGGATAGGAAATGTGTCCGTTTCCTTTAGACACTAGCTTGTCGAGTCTCCTGTCTCCCACTAGAGCAGTACTAGGGCTGACTTGAGCACAGCCACTTTCAAGCCAGCCTGAAGCTGGTGGCTTTTTACATGCAAACTTGCCATCAGTTTCTGCCAAGTACTGAAATGTTCCAGAAAGGTGTCATTTGGCAGGGGGAACATTATCAGGCTTTAGGACTCCTTTTACAGGATTGCTTGGTAATTACAGAAAATACGTTCTGATTCAGTATTTACATTGTAATTGGATTTATCCAAGAAAATCATTTTGGATTTGGTTTGACAAGGTTTGAATTGCAAAACAAGCTTTGCAACTATATTAATCAAGTCAGCCTGCTATCAGAATGACAGCCTGTTTTGCCACTGTGAGACTTTTTTGTTGGTAGACTCAAGTGCCAAAATAAGCAGAAATGATGTGCTTATTCTCTAGGGGCAAATATAGGCCAGTGTGTTTACAGTTCACCCTTTGAAGACCTACTCACAAAATGATATAGGTATAAGTCCTGTCAGAAGCTACTTGTAGTTGAGAGGAAAGTAGTTGGAATTCTCTAATGCAAGAGCTGATTTAACAGACTGGTATTCTCTCTATTTGCAGCTTACTTGCAAGGGAAAACTCAGTTTAGGGGTAGCATTTGTAGTTTGGCAATATGGATCTTTCATTTATCCCCTTTTCCAGGGCCACAGAAAGATCAGGGACTGAATAATGAGCATGAACTTGCACAACCTAGTAGCTTATGATCCATGATTGCAAGCATAACTGAACTAGGTCTGGTGTGGGGGTACTCACTTAGGGCTTGCATGTCATACCCAGCCCACCAGAAGATGGCTGCTCCATGATGCTCTTTTCCAGGGCCATCCTCTTGGACCAGGGAATTGTTCTGGCAACTGTTCCACCCTCTTTCCTAAGAGCTTTGTGTATCTTCCATTATATGCTTGGAAATGAACCCATCCATGCCCACGATGTGACAGGTCTATTCCTGTGGTATCTGAGAGTATGTAATAGACTCTCTTCTGACCACATTATAATGGGAAGACTGGGAGCCAGAGCCTGTGAGTGCGCCAGCAGGAGGTGATGTGGCCCACCCCACTAAAAGAAATCAGATAACACTGCTCTAATATAATAATAACCTCCTTTGTAAGCACTTTTGATGTGAATGTTCACAGGCAAGAAAAGGTATTTGCCAAGGTCCTGTCTTGAACCCCTTAATTAGAGGAGTAGTCCTGTTAATTTCATAGGATTGCTTGCCTAAATATGTACCACTCCTGTGAAGAAAGTGTTGTATTATTTAGCCCTAAACAAATTAGACTATGCTAAGCAGATTGACAGGTGAGGAGACCATTAAAAGATGAAAAGGAATCATAAAGCCTGTTTTGTTTTGAATGTTTGCTTGATTATTCTTTAGAAGGATACAGAGTGGAAGACATTTGGATTTTGTTTTTATCAAGACTAAGCCAGTCCTCTCCTAATCTTTATTTTGTTTGGCTAAGGAAGGCAACATCCAGAAATGTCTCTGATTTGCCATTTTCTTTCTAAGAGTAGTTCCTTTGTATCCCCTGGACATTCTGGATCTGGAAGTCTTATGTCTCTAAGCACCCCAGCCTGTTTGCTTTCCTAACCTCCTACTGCGGTTAGGATACCTCTTAGATAGTTTGGAGAGCTTCTCCCACTGAAGCCTTCTGGGAAAAGGGAAAGCTTCTGGGAAAAGCAGCTGTGCTGCTTCAGGATAAGCTGGATGAGCAGCACCTAGAAAACAAAAGCCTGTTCAAAAGTGGTAGGTACATTGGTGGCAATATAAAATAAAAATTAGAAAGGAGCACGATCATTTCTATTTAAATCATGTTTGCAATGCCTCACAACTTTCTGCCTAAAGGCACATTTTTTAAAAGTTCAAGCAATATCTTTTTCTGCAGAATCAGATGTAGGGCCTAAAAGCAGGGACAGCAATATAAAAGTTAGCACTCAGCCCCACAGCAGAATGCTTCTACATGTCTCTATGAATTCTGGGTTTACTTTGAATGTTAAGGTATTGAAAATTAAATTTATGTATGGTCATTGACAACTGTTCTTATGAACACTTGCCAACAACTGCTAAAAGTCTGCCCTCTGCTTTTTGCCTCATTTATCTACCCTTAGCTTTTTAAAGTTCTGAATTATCCCAAGCAAGCCAGGTCCACAAATCCAGATGTTTTTGCCAATAATCATGCCTGATAGAAAAAGTACTGTTATTTTTTCCCCTTCTTGAACTTCTGTCTTTCAGTTCAGTGAAGAGCAGAGATGTTACTAGCTGGTGGTAGATTATATTTCCTTTAACATCACTGACTGTTTACAAGCTGTCACCTTCTACCAGAGTGTCAAGTATCATATTTTGACAGTTTGTTAAGTGTTTTTTGATGAAAGATGCTTTATAAAGATATTTAATAGTATATTTTAATTCACAGAGAAGTAGTGTATCACAGCACTTGTTTCATTAAGGTATTAACCTCGAAACTTAACTTAGTCAATGATACGGGATAAGAGTATAAGCTTTGGTTTCTAAAGAAGAAGTTGACAAATGAAGTCTAAATTAATGGGAACAAAATAGGTATTTATCTAATTTTCTTCATGCACAATCACTTTCTGTGAATGTTGGGTTTTATTTCATGTACTTTCTCTGGTAGTGAATACTGTCAAGGATGAGATAATAGAGAGTGAGGAACTCTTCCATAGTATACATTAGTCCTGCTGTTTTACATAAACCAGGCATATCATTTACTGAATATAGGTTTTTAGATTAAAATATAAATTTGGGTATTTAAGGCAATATAAGTAAAAAGCCCTTCAAGGTAACTAAAAGACTCCTTTTTAATTATAGCTTTATTATCACAGTTTTATTAAAATAATTCTCAGCAAAATTAATTTCCTTCCAAGGAGCAGAACACTGAATTAAAAGAAAAGTAATTCTGAATCATGTGCTAAGATACCCAGTAGTGGTTAAATTTAATCAGTAAGCATTGCATCTAATGAGTCCAGTTGCGGAGCTACCCAATTAATGTGTCCTTGCTATGGTGGAGTTAGTCTCAATTAAATACGTACTACCAAGAACGAACTAGCTATTTAATCAGCTCTGTTAAGACATTAGTTTTTTTAACTTATCACTACCTAAACTAGCTATGTAATGTTTAAAATATATCTGTCATTAAAGACAGGAACTTGATAGCATGGCTGAGCCATCTATTTTACTACAAGTCTTGAAATGGCAAGTTAGTTCTCTTAAACAATTAAAAGGAAATTTTTCTTTGGTTTATCCTTACTAAATGTTTTTAAATAAAACAAATAAAAAGTATGTAACAAAGCTTGAATGAGTGACTCTAATAAACTAATGCTGAAGAAATCTCATTAATTTAACATTGTTGAATGGGTTGAGTGGCAAAACAGCTTGGAAATCAGAGTGAGAGAAACATAAAATTTAAAAATGCTTTAAGCTCTAAATAAAACATAAAAACATTTTGTGTGTGTGTGTGGGGACCATTACACATAAGTCAGTGTTTGATATGTGGCATATAATTACAGGAAGTTTGTAGAAGGTGCCATGATACCTGTCAATTATCAGCAGGCAGAAAATGCAGATAACATACATAATTCATCAGCATACTGCCCTTTGTTGTTAGGCTGACTGATTTAGCTCCATAATATAACTGCTTATTCAAAACAAGACATTTAAATTCAAATGAAATACTGTTACCTCTACAAAATGTGTTCAGTTATTATACTGTTTCAGATGTATATGTATGCATTGCTAAATGTTAGCAAGGAACAGTACAACTACACAAATTTACATGTGCATACAAATCTGTTGTATTATGAGGAAAAAAAGAAGTGTTATCAATAACGGAAAAGTCAGTCCTTGCATTCTTGTATGCTAGAATGTTTTAGCCAGTTATGACTTTCTACAGAAAACATTTAACAATTCAAATGATTTGAATGTGCGTAATATGTTATTTATTCTGCTGTTCTCACACTAATTATTTTTAATAATTGAAAGTATACTTTCAAATTAATAAAAGAATCAGTATATAGGTCAGTTCAGCTTGATTTCTCCTGTTATGCTCTTTAATTGTGCCTGCTTGAAGTCAGGTGGATCCTAATAATAAAACCAGCTCTCTAGATAAGAGCTAGCTGTAAGTGTGTTGATCAGATTATGTGTGGAAGGCTTTATGCTCTTCTCTGAGTAGGAGTGTCCTCACCTGAAATAATATGCTCAATTATCTTTTTACCCATTTTAAAGTAAAAATGTAAAAACAAAATCTATCAACCAAGATTAAAAAGCCTGATAGAAATATAGGGGTCCTAGAAATTACTAGAGTCCAATGCTTGTGTATGAAGAGAGAGAAAACAATTCAGTGTGTACTGTATAAAAAAATTACAGAGGAGAGAAGTGAGCCTCTTTCATTTACTATTTCATGATACAAGAAGGAGGAAGCACATTGTGAAACCAAAAAGGCAACAAATAGAAAACTTACTAAGGGAAATACATGCTATATATGAAAGAGAGGTTTTAGCAGTTGGAGTTCACTTCCACAAAGTGAGAGGGAGCAGAGAGCTCTTTGCTTCTAAAGCAGAGAGCTTAGTAGGATTTCTAAAATGTTTGAACTTTTATGAGTGATGAGAGCATTCTCATGTGTATATAAAGAAAGCTGTGAATGTTCTCATTTTGTATAAAGGTCCATGCTACTGTACCAAAGCTCCACTATCTGATGGATGCATTTCTCTTATGAGTAGCTTGTCTGCATTTCCCATGCTGTGTCTGGTACTGGATAGGTAGATATACTATGTACCTACAGTATACCAGATACTATGTATTACTTAGAAATAAGCATAACAACCTGCCATGAGCCAAATCTTTTTTATATCAGCTAATTGTTTTCCTACAATATCAATTACTCAGTGAAACTCAGTTTTGTATTATAAGGTAGCTCTTATGTCACATCATGCCTGACCTTAGCTGCAGTGACAACATTTTGGGTCATACAGTGTACGTTTTTGATGGCAGCTGGATGTGAGGATGAAGAAAGCATTGGATTGCGTGTTCTACTGGATACACAACAATAGGCCTGGTCAGAGATATTATAGTTGCTATGGTCTTGTGAAGCTGATTTGATTTGCTCTTTACTCCTCACTGATAAGGCAGTGCCCAAGTCTTGCTGCTTGATGTTCACATACCAGTCTCAGGTTGACAGGACCTACACATTTTTTTCAGATGACACTGCTACTTAAAGGAGAGAAGGATCAACTTGAATTTAAGCCCCTCTGAGTTTTAAACCTTTGACCAAAAAGACAAGGACATTCAGAGCTGGTGTTAGGGACTGCTCAAACTAGCAGAGGTGAGGTGAGTATTCATACATGAGATCTAATGTCACTGAGGCAAATGGTGTTATTCTAGACTCTAAATGTAACTGTTCCAACAGCAGTGGTGAGCATGGCTGACAAAACATAGTCAACAAACTTTGTAGGCTAGCCCAAGATTAAATGGAGTATGCCAGAACAAAGAAAAGCAGGATGACAAGGAAAGCACGAATAGTAAGATCGTGGTTTTGCTTAGGTTGTTATTTCTCTACTTTTTAAAGGCAGCATAAGCTAGTGCTGACATGAAATTAGAGCAATAGAAGAGGGTAGGAATAAGGCTCCATAGTTGTGGAAGGGAGACTGGGCAGAGAAGGACATCAGGTGGCAAAGAGGAATAACAAAAATCAAGTAAATCAGCTGACATGTAGAGACACATGACAGAATTGATTCAGGAAAGGAAGAAAAGTAGAAAGATGGGCCAGGGATCTGTTCTGTCCTCCTGACTTGCAGCTGACCCAAGACCCTTGCTGCCAGCTTGCCCTTTCCAGGTTTGTGTGTTGTATTTCCACTACTGGCCTGAAAGAGATCCAGATCAGAGTAAAATCTCACACAGTTCATCTTAGTAAAAAGGCTTTGGCAGTTTTTATAAAACTTTTGATGGGAATAGTGAAGCATTTGATTACACCCCAGCTAATACATTTTTTTTAAAAAAAGAAGGACTGACTGCAAAACTAGCTGTGTGGGAGGAGCTGGTACTGACTTACACCCTCCCCCCTGCTGAAGACTGCTGGAGAACAGGCCCTTTCCTCCCCAGCTGCCAAGGTGAGGGCTGCATTGCTGTTCCCCTTGAGTAGTTATCACTCAGATGAAACCATGTCTGTACTTCTTCAGGACTGTGAATATCCCTTGAATGCAGAGTTGGCACAATTTGAACCAAAAGAAAACGAGAGTTGGTGCCCTTAGTGTATGATAATTCACAGTAGAGGGACACATTAATTAACAGTCAGTCCTCTTATTTCTAATACATTTGCTATTTATAAAATTTAAAAGGACATTGTTTTAATTTTTCTATGTGCAGCTGGGTGGAATGGCTATTTCAGTGCCTCTTATAATTACATGGAGAGGTGTTCAAGTAAATGTGTGAAGATAACTTCACTTGACTTGAAGTTGAGGGTACTGCATCTCATTTTATATTTTATCATCCAAACCCTTGTCTGCCATAAGAAGATGTCTATTTATTCTGCCAAATACAGGAATCCTACAAAATTTAATATCCATAATTAAGATCAGTTTTTGCATATGGCAATTTAGTTAGCTGCAAATAAATTCAAATCAATTTGCCAGCATGTCAGATAATGCAAGTGCTGCCATATTTATGTCCAACACATAACATACACCATTTATCTATCTATAGTAGTATTGTAAAAAGTAAGCAGCATATTATGGAGCACATGTAGAAGAAATATTCCTCTATACTCAAACATACATGTTGCATAAACAAAATATTTAGTATGTTTACAAACTGTAAACCCTAAATGTAAAAATAACTGTACTTCTGATTATTTCCTCTGAGTTTATATAAAATATTCCCAAGGGAAGAAGATTATCAGGCTAGTTCAAACACACCTCAGGCTTACTGCAGACTCACTGAGGTGATATTCTCCATGCATTTGTTCCCCTTTCTCTTGCCCTCTGTGATTAGTTCATACACAGCCCCCTAAGTGGGATCAGAATGACAGCAGTGAGCCTCACAGAAGAGTGAGGAATGTAAGAGCTGAAAAGCAGCTGCAGTTTGGCAGAGGTAGCAGACATCTTCCCTCTGCAGTAAGATGAAGGAGTCACCCAAAAGGGGACAGTAGTCAAGGGTAAAGGCACTGGGAGGCAGGGAAAAGGCGAAAAAAGCAAAGTTTGGGGAGGTTCTTGCTGAAGAGTTGCCACCAACCTAAAGATAAGGACACTTTTCCTGTGCTTAGTGGAGTTTGTTTACCTAAGGTCAGCAGGGTCATTTTTGTCATGCTTACGTTTGCACCTCCAAAAGGCTTGTGAAGGGCAAATGTGTTTCTTTTGCATGTACCAGGCTCTCCTGGGTGACGCTGCTACAGCTGCTATCTAAAGCAACTAACCCAGGATCCCTTAATCAAGGCCCTTCTACTGTAGTAGGACCTGACATGTACTATCAAAATACCTCCTACAGTTTAGGATTGTAAACACTCTAAGTAAACAGCTAGTTTCTTTGAATTGGTGAGTCATAACTCATACTTGTTTACACATTTCTAAGTGAATTTGATTAAGGAGGAAAAAGCAAAAATGCTCCCCCCACACATACACCTAACAATACCATAAATGGGGGTTTTAGGGCTTAGTGCTAGCTAGAGATTTCTTAAACTATGTCTTAGGGTAGTATGGAGAAGGGATGATAGCAGAGGAAACATGAAGCTCTAGAGATGTAGAAGATGACCTTTGGGTAGCAGGAAAAGAATAGAAAAGCTCATTTCCTATAATCCAGTATTTTGTTATCTATCAATGCTTCAACTCATGCATACCAGGAAAAGTATCCTGGTATACCTTTGGGTCGAGATGGATGTAAAGTCTTTGCAAAATGTAAGGACAGTCAGACCAGTGATTTCTGAGGAACAAGTTGGAACGCACCTTTTCTTTCTCACTGACCTACTGAGGAGGGTTTTTGAGCATGGACGGAAACGTCTGTCATTCACTAAAGGTGTCCCCACTGAGCAGCAGTCAAAGAGCCTGCCTGGAGCAGGCCTGAATGTGATTTATAGACAGGGGGCTGTTTAGATCTATGTGCTGTTGTTACTAAAAGAAAGAGGACAACTGTATATAAATTTTAAAGTAACTGTGAAAACAGTTTCATGCTTTATGGTACAAATAGTTTTTACAGGCAAAACTGCATAACATACTCCAGTAAATCAGGAACTATAAATAAAGACAACACATTCTCTTCAAACATACAGTGACAGACACTTTACTGGCAGTATCACACACTGGAATAGGTCAGAGATCATGTTTTCTAAAAATATTTTACAAATTCTTACCATATTCTTGATATAGATAGTTGATATTCTTTACAAGTTCAAATGGATACTAAATATTGAGTAATGTTCATCTGGCTTGAAGATAAATATAGAAATAAAAAGTAAAACTCATTAAAGTGATAAAGCTAAGTTGCTGCTCTAAAATATCATATATTACAATGTGCAATATTCATGGTCAGTATGAAGATATGACTAGCTTCTAGCAGAGCCAAACTCATGGGCTTCGCCAAAGGAACGTTGGCTTTTTGGGTCTCCCGGCAAAGTTGCTGTCAAGGACTATGGTAATCTCTGTTCAACTTTCATTTTTGATAAAATACAGGACACAATGTGCGTTACCAGGACACAGGGCAGAGGACTCTAATTCTCTAGTATGCAGTGGTCTGCTGGCAGATGAGTAATAGCTATTAAGATAGCTAGATTCAGGCACATACTAGGCACTTATCATTTTTCAGGTTAGTTATAATAGCAGCTGCTTTTTATTACAGGGTTTTCAAATGCAGAACCTCAGCTGGTATAAATTATCAAATCCATTGAAGTTGACTGGAACTATGATAATTTACACCAGATGAGAATCTGAGCTATCGTTGGAGATACAGTCTCACTACAGGAATCTTAAATGAGAAATGCTGCCTAGCAGATACAGCAAAAGGACTGGAAAATCATTTGATCTGATTGTGTCAGTCAGCCCATATGTTAAAAGCAAGGTGTGATAGTCTGGGGAAAGACTGCCAGTTTGTGGATATGATTTCATTGTAATTTAAAGTGCAGCTTAGACTCTCCATTTTGTAGCAGAAGCAAGATGGTATCTATGAAGCTGAAACAGCCTTCAAGAATATCTCAACCAGGAACACTTTCAGCCTGCTAGAGCAATTGGATTGCTACTAGTACCAACAAACAATTGACTGTTGTTGCAGCACTCTGACATAAACTTGGTGCATATCCTGGGAAAATCTCATCAGAAGTAGCAGACAAGATGCTGAATCTTCTTTCAAAAGACTTGGGCTCTTTCAGAAAAGAGACCTCCTTCAAAGACAGAGATCAAAACTGGGGAAAGGAGGATGGAGAAGGTTTTGCCTCATCTCCTCACAGACACAGATCAAAATTTGTTTCTTCAGATAATTACAAGAAAGGAGGAAATTATGGTCAGGTATAGTTTTGTGTACTCCAGCAAATGCTGTGCTGAGTGAGTGCATGTAAGAAGCTGCTTTGCAAGATCTGTTCTTGTGACTTTGCTGCAAGACAAAACTACAGCATGAGAGGTGAGAAGGCAAAATCAACTGGAAGCTTGAGAGGCTAAGCCCTGGTTTCAGGACAGTTGTACTCTGAGCTTCCTGCATCAGTGAGAGTTGCTGGGCAGAGTCTGTACCGCAGAGGGGACCCCAAAGATCCAAAGTTAAAGATGATTCTTAGAAGCACAAAATCCGAAACTAGAGTTCCCCAGCCATGGAACCATGAGACCTGAAACCACCTGAGATTCAGGCCTCTATTATAAGACCTAACTAGAAATCAGATGCTCTGCTTACCTGTAGATTTCCAGAGTATTTTATTTTTTAAGTATAATCAACCAGCTATCTGATTCCTCAATGGATGAGGAGGTAGTGACATATCAATGACCAGTCAAACTACAAAGAACACACAAGGCAGTCTGATGAGAACATCACAGAGAAAAGCTACCCTTCAAAGTGAATGAAGAGTCTCCTTATTGGTAAATGTGACTCTATTTGGCAGCCTAGCTGGAAATATACTTCAACTGAATACAGACTAAGCACTGGAGCTACTCCTACCAAAGGCAGCAGTCAGTGCAGTTCCTTTATGGTCAACGACCATGTGACCAATGCTACCTACCACCTTCAGGAAACTACTGGCACTCTTCTTTCTGTTGACTTCTTAAGACCCTTCAATTTATTAGCTTCTTCAGCACTGTACAGGAGAACACAGGGGCCCTTCTGTGATGCAATTCTTTTAACACATCCCTTGATATCCTATACAAATCTCCTAAACCCAGTATGAAAGCATTTAAAGTTTAGGAGATGTGTGCAGGGTGCCAAGGCCAACTTTGCCCCAAAAGACTGGTAAGAAGGACTGCTATCAGGTACAAGGTCTCAGCTTGGAGGAAGCTTATTAGAAAATTCAGATGATCAGTCATAAGAAAAAAAAAATGACTGTGAACAGAGATACAAATATCCAATTCTTCTTAGGGACTACTTGGAATGCTGATCTCATTCAAACATGCTTCCCAACTTATTTTAAATGTCTTATGTAATCGTATTCTGTTTTCAAGTTCCTGTCACTGCACAGAGGTCCCTTTTGTATAAGTTCATATTCAGGTCGAGTTCAGAGAGGCTTCATAGCCATCAGAGACAGGATATTGTCCTTCTGCCAATGTGGTTTTGCCCCAAGCTGCAAGAGGGCTGAAATAACCATTGTAAGGGATCTTTGCATTTGTTATTGCTTGGAGAAAGGAAATTTTCAGCTAAGCAATGATACAGTTTTAGTTTTCTATGTACAAAGAGCAAAATGGGTTGTTGTAAATAAAGATAAGCAAATGTTACTAATTTTACATTTGTACATTTTATTTGAAGGACTAAATATTACTTTGTAAACAAGAGTCCAAACTCAAGTTGTGAATTTTGGGCAACTCAAAAGATCAGGTGTCTATATGTTTCCTTGGTGCATTTAAAATCATGCAGGAATACAGTAGTTGATACCTGAGCTAGTACTGTTAATCCAAAACAGTATACTACCTTCTGTATATGGCCACAAGCTTATATACAGCATGGAACCACCAGATGCATTATTAATTCACAAGATTGTTGCTCAGAAACGGGAAAAGGCAGGAAAAAGAAGTGCTAAAATTCCATGTGTGGCTGGCTGGCTTCTGTGTACATCTTTGGGACAAGCTTTTCTGCAGTCTGGCTCCCTTGCTGTACTATACCATTTACATTGATGATTATGCCCTTTCTTAGACTGCTGCAGCTGCATGAAAGCTACGGTACAACTGTTAGCATTCATAGGTAGAAAACTGAAGTAAGCCTACAGCAGAGTTGAAGGAAGAACCAAAAATGCCTTGTTGGATCCACATCACAGATAGGGCTAGAATATCCTCTGTGAACATCTGGGCTGATCTGTTTCGTCATAGAAGTCATAGAGATTTCCTGGATTATTTCTGAGCTCAGCTAGAATATGTCTTTTAAGATGGACATTTCTTGAGGTTAAAGCCACCAGAGGCAGAAAATCCATTATAATTCTCAGCAAACTGTTCCAATGGTTAACTACTCATCATTTAGGAAAAACTGTACCACTCAACTCCAGTCTGACTTTGTTCAGCTTCAACACCCAGCAATTGAATCCTGTTATGTCTTTGTCAGCTAGACTGAAAGCCAGCTGTCAAGTTTCTATTTCATTGCAGATACTTTTGGACTGCAGTCAATACACTTTTTTTTTGATATACCAAACAGAAAAACTTCCTTCCATCCTTCACGCTATGCCACATGAATCAGTTATTTTTCTGGCTCTTCTCTGAACCTTTTCTGTCTACCAACACACTTCTTAAATCCTAGAACTGGACAAAGTATTCCAACAAAAACTGTTTCAGTGCCAAACATAGAACTAATTGTCTTTGTAGTTTCTAGAGGTTTCTCTTTGTATAGCCAAGAACTACATGAGGCTTTTTGACCACAGCACCATATCCAAGAGTTCATTCACTGTTACCTTTGATACCACTGTTACCTCTGCACCCCTTCATTTTTCCTGCAAATCCCCAAATCAACAAAAAAGCTGGTTAACAGAATAAAAATCCCAACTAGCATCTTCTGTTCTTCTTAAATCCAGCAAAACACAAATTTCTGAGGATGAAAAAAGGCAAGAGCAGCATTAACTTTGCCCTAATATGGCTGGTGATTAGACCATGTGAAATTTGTTATAGCTGTACCAACAAACTTGTTCAGAAATGATCTGGAGCAATTTTGTAGGGCTCTAACTCTGATATTAGTGAAGCTTGGAAGGCCACAGAAGAATGAGCACATGGAAAGAACAGTAAATACATTCTTTCAGAGGTCCACTAGTTTTAATCCTGCCTTGTATAAGCTGGGCCAGTAGCAGAGCTAAAAGAGCCTTTAACATGGGGATTGTCTGCACAGGGGAAAAACATGCTCTGTACACTTGCTGATGATAAGATGGAAATGTAGTTCTGAATGACATCATACACATATATGTGAAAAGGCTATATAATGCAGAGAAAGAGTAACTGAAGTTGTGAAGCACCTATGGCATAAGCAAAATATTTAAAAAGACTGGTTCAATAATGTTCAAAAGTAGAGTAAAGCTATAGCATGGGAATATTATAGCATTACTCTGAGATGCCATAATAAAGTTGTGTAAGCATATAACAACTGCATGTTTTAGAGATGATCAGAGCCAAGATATGCAAGGATACCTAGGGAAAAAAGTCGGAGGCTTGGTCTCCCCTAAAATAAGAAGCAGTGTTTACTAGGGAATTGTATTTTGAAAACACCTTGTTCAGATGGCTCCCAAATTTGGGCGTCCTGTCTGTTCTTTCTTGAGTGCTGGTATTTGGTGGGAAGATTAAATAACAGGTAAAAAGGACAGGCTGCCTTCACTGTTCACAGATGTATTACTTTATAGTTAGCCACAAAACACTTGTCTGCTTGCAACCAATTTATTAAACAAAGTCATCTGGATTGCATCAATGACTTATCTTTGTTGTTTATTACATCCCCAATCTTTTGGATCATCTAGAGCTATCATTAATAACTCTGTAAATCTTTGATATAATTTATACAAGCATTAAATAACACATGGCTAAAAGCAACTCCTAAAATAATCCCCATATGAATATACTTGCTAGTTAGAATTCTCCATCTACTGCTTCATTTTGAGTTGTCAGTTAACCAATATTCAATTAATTAACAGGCCATATTGATTAAACTAGCATGATACATAAAAAGTGTCATGCAACAATAAGTCAAAATGTCTGCAAAAAGTCTAAGTATTACATAAACACTATTACATAAACACTGTTATTTTTATCAAGTGTGTCATTTAATAAAACTGGGGTCAATATATCTATTTTTCATACACCCCTATGGACTGACATTAGTTCTACTGATTTCCTTTTATAGCTTACTGATAAGACTTGTATGAGTTACCTATCATTTTGCCTAGATAGGTGTTACACTGATGGTGAATAAACATCTGGGTCGTCCTACTTAGCCTTTTTACTGTGACTACTCTAGCTACGTCAAGTCCTCTGGCTTGCCTTTCTGTTTCTAATTTATAGAAAATAACAAATCAGAGAGCTGCTCAGTCAGTTTAAAAATAGATAATCAAAGTTATCTGAACGCGGTTCTTTAAACCTAACTTTGATGGCTAACAGACTCCTGAGTTACTGCTGGAATAGGATGCATTTCCTCACTTTGTGAGGTAATAAAAAATTAGTTTTTACCCACATGCGCCAAACAGAACAAATATTCAATGTTTTGGTCTTTTGTGTTTTACTAGTGACAATTCCATCATTTCTATAGATCCATATCATTGTTAGGAGTAACATACCCTTCCCTAGGTGTATCACTTCTAGTCATGAGGGCAGCAAGGGAGATGAATGATGCTGTGTTCTTTGCAGACGTAATTGTCATTTACAGCACTGACTCAGAGGAAGTAGTAATTCTGCATAAAGTATTCCATCAGACTGGCTGATGTGTTATCCCAAAATGGTATGTTGAGGCAATAAAGAACAGTCACTTTTCTGAGCATCTGTTAAAAGGGCAGAGTCAGCTTAAAATCTAGCCAACTTATAAAAGTTAGTTAAAAGTAGTTCTACATTTTCCTACACATCTCCTAAATGACTTGTGAAGCTTATTTATAGAAACATATGTCTTTATGTGACAAAGGCACACAAAAGATGAAACTGACTTAAACAAAACCAGTGAAGTTAGCCACAGATGAAAGTGCAGGCAAAAGTCACCAGGGAAATATTTTTGTTCAGCATTACTTGCAACAGCTGGTGTAACTCTCAATAAGAAATGTGTAGTTACATTGATTATGTTCCTTTCAGAAAGAAGTGACCTGTGGAGAGACGTGAAGAAACAAGCTATTATTCAGTCCAATTTCATTCTCTTAGACCACAACTTCAATGAAACAACAAGCAACAACAACAAAAAGTTAGCTCTTAGATTAAGTTTATTGATATCAATAGTTTATCAATACATTACCTGGAACAGCAAAGGACTAACTCAGAAAGTTCCTATTACATTCCCCTCTTTATTTCCATTCACCCCTCACCTCTTTTCTTTATATGCAAAAAGTAGAACCTTCATCTTGTCTAGGAACTGTAATTCTATATATTTTCCAAGCAAAGTAATTTTAACCATCCAACCAACTACAGCTGAGCATAAAAGGTTATTGGCTTTTGTATTTTTAGGCATACTTCACACAAAATGCTATGAGGCTTGTCAGAATCAAAGCTGGATATATGTATTTATATCATTATGCTTTTACTTAGCCAGATAAAACCTATACAAATGATACCACAAAAACTTTTGGTGAGATTAGCTTAAGATGAAGTAGTAAGTTTTGCATAATGTTCACTCTGCGGATGCTGAAGTTTATCATTATCCTGACTGTAGTCTGAAACATGATTTTTAGCTCTCAAGCCACTTCCAAGCAGTTGTCTTCTGAATGCTAATTTCACTCTTGTGTTGGCAGATCCATACAGAGTGTGTCCTGAATGTTGCCATGGTTATACTCCCAATTTAGTAAACAGTATGAAATAAACCCACATTCAATGGCAATAATGGAATTTAGACTGATCCCTAGGTACTATTAAAGTGGTTCCTCTTCATTTACATTTCTTAAAAACCTGAGTAAACAGAAGTTGCATTTTCATTTCCAAGTTGCCAGTACTGGGGATACCATTCCTTTCAAGAAGTGCTCGAACTGAGCAAACAATTTTTCACTCCTAGGTCCATCACTGCAGAGAAGGCAAGAGATTCTGAACACAGGAAAAAGTTGCCTTCTTCTCCTTAGCAGATGTAGTGACTGTAACTCATGAGTACCAGATGGAGGTCATCACCACAGCATCAATTATTGGGAGAGGAAACTGCAACTTTTGTAAGGTCCAGAGTTATTTTAGGAGGATTTTCCTGATGTTAGAATCAGTCCAGGGTGGATCCAATTTCCATGGTGGTAAATGCCATTTAGAGGGTGGAGTTGGCAAAGGGCTGGGCGCTAGATCATCCTCCAAGTCTTGCTTGCATTACTTCTGCCCTTCTCTTCCTCAGTTCTTCCACTCCTGACCCATACCCTAGTGATTTCTTACTTTCCTGTTAAAGTAAACATCTCTAGCTTTCCTAGAGAACATGCAAAACAGCCATTCAACCACAGCCGGTAAACTTTTGTTTTAAAATACAGAAATCAAAGCCTTTATGTTTGCAAAGATAAGCTGAAAGGTCAGAATAGGGTGCAAATTGATGCAGTATTGGCTGTCCAGGTTTGCATTTGGAGAGCTTTGGTGCATGTGCTGCTGCCCTGAGCAAAGTGAAAACTGGACAGCATCTGCCAGGCTTTGCTGCTGCTACTCAGAACCACTGAAACCACAGAAGAACAAGTTGATTTTTGTGCTGGCTGTAACGAAGCTCTGAGAAACATGTATGAAAGTTACTAACTGGGAAGCAGTTCTGACTCAGCGTACTGGAGAGATTCTTCCTTCTTCACAGTTTGGGGAGAGCAGTAACATAGCATTGGATCTTCACTGCAGCCATCACAGCTCAACGAATTCAGAGGCTTCACAGAGACCTGTCCCTACCCTACCCGCAACCTCCATTTTTTGGAACAACTGAAAAAATGTATTTTACATGAACACACCAGAACAGATTTCTATTCCTCCTGCTCATGGATCACAACATCCCTAGGGTGGCTGATGGTGACATCTGCCTAAGCCTACAGCCAGCCTGACACAGTATCTCCTACAGCGTGTGAACCACACCACAAATAGTGCCTCTATCTGTTGCTTTTGAAGGTCCCCAAATACAGCTCAGCAGAGGACAGTGTCTAGCAACAGGACAGATATTCTGTGAGTCCTACCCAATTTATTCAAGAAATATGGATACATATTAAGTATCAAGAGGTCCCTTCCTTTTCAGTAGTTAAAACTAAGAAATACTGACAAATTCTTGCAAATTCTAATATCCCCATGGAACAGGCTCAAAGCACTAGCACTCTGGGAAAGTAAGAGTACATTGTGCCACTGTTATTCCAAGTGTAGAAGTGCAGTGGAGGCATATCTCTCTGCTCATCTTAATCCCTGGAGCATAGAAGAGGAAAAGGAAGAATGCTCTCCCTTTCTGTTCAGAACAACTTCAAAAGTTAGATGCTGTTTAGCCACATGCCAGTGGAAAAGAATTAAAGCCCTGCTCCAAGAAAGGGATTCCAATGAAACCTTTGAAGCTACTGAAGTAGAAAGAAGTAGTGGGTTTTCTAACAAAGTTTTACTGCAGAGCTCTAACCATATTTTATCTCTATCTTCTGAATTTGATTACAAGACTTAGCCAAGATATTAGCTCTGGTACAATTTCCAAGATTGCAGAACAGGAAGAATAAGAAGTAGGAACATAAGTGGATGAAATGTTTAGGGGGCATTAGTTAGAAAAAAGAAGTATAATGTCTGTTTCTATACTGAACTGTCACTATCGAAGTACTGTCAAAGGGATATGGGAAAGAGAAGCGGTAAAAACAGACTAATATACAAAGCAAATATATACAGTTAGTGTAAAATAAAGTAAAAGCATATCAAGATCACCCAAGATATTCATTGGTAAACTGTGTTTAACTCCAATGGGATGGAGCATCCCACAGCTGAGTCATTTGGCTTTGCAGGAATAGCATGGTAAAACAAGATACATCGTTCTAGTTAGCACTTGGGCTACAAAATTTCTAATACTTTTTTTAATGCCAAAGTTTTTACTTAGCTCAACCCAATCTGATACAATACCATAGCTTTTAAATGGCAGTCTGCTTAAGGATGGAGTTGACACCAAATACAGCTACACAGCTACAACAAATAGAAGATGAAAACTGAAGAGAGTAAAGACAAATCCCCCAAATGTTATACCCGTATCAGGTCTTTACTAATTATTCTTCCGTGTTGTTCTCTTTGCCCAAATGAAGCTTAACACGATGGCACATTTCTGCAATACAGGAAATCTCAGTCTTCTGTTTCACAGAGTGTCTGAATTACAAAGAAGCCCTTATATCCAATCCAGATAGGCTGAGGAACAGAATAAGACTTTGTACTTCATTAAACTATTTTATGAAAATAAAGAGCTTAATCCACATCACAGACTGTATTCACTGTGTCCTACAAATGAAAAAAACCAGGGGGCACTGTGACACAGTGCAGCTACAATACTACTTGGGTACTCTGCTTGAGACAGATGGAAGCCTAGATTCTTATATAATGGGGAGGAAGAGGAGGGATTTTCTTCCTGTGAGAAGTTCTGAGTGTAGGTTTGTCTAATTTGTACCTGAAGACAGATTCAATTACCTCAGGTTGTGACCACAGTTTAAGTGGGCTAAAACTGCACAAAGGGAGCCAGCTGTGAGACTACTACCTTGCAAGCTTGTCACTGATACAACCAAGAAAAGACTACTCTACAAATCCTAACTGGATGTATTTCAGCTCCAGCAAAGCTACAGGAAGGTTTGTAATACTCTGAATATTTGTGAATTAAGAGTTTAACAACCAGTGGGAATCAAAGTATAAACGGATTGTTAAGAAAATATGTTTAAGTTCAGCTCAAGCAGTTTCCCCAGTTTACCATATGCAATCACTGGTGACTAAGTTAGAGGAAGCAGACATTGTACCCAGCTTTTTAAAAGAATGACGGTTATTTAAACAGGAACCATTTTAATATTGCTGAACAATGTCTGACTTTCCTCTGCCTCCATAACTTCTGTAGGTTCTCAGTAATCATTTATAAAGGCAGAGCAGTTCACAGAAGACTGGCAAATAGTTGAAGCAATTGCTGGCTAACTAGCTGTACTTTCCTCTCCTTGCACTGCTGTCTTGGCTGGGTTGGTGGAGACACAGAGGCAGCAGCACAGCAAGGGTCCTAGAAATAGGCACCACATCTGTACATTGTAGGGCAGGAGCTTCAACTCCTGCAGCGAGCATACCGTTTGAATTTTTTGGCAGATTTAACCTGTTTCCTTGTCAGTACAGCTCTCTCGCCATCACAAATGAATCTGGACTCAGATGGGAGGAGGAGGTTTTTTCTTTTTTGTCTTTTTTTTTTTTTTTTTTTTTTGCCTCAGAGCCATTCTACCAGTACTTTGCATCCTGGAAAATGGACTTCTGAGTATTTTTAGTTACAGTTGTGCAGGTATTTATTTTCTTTCTTTGCCACAGGAGAACATCTGGGTAAGCAACGATTTTTGTTCCTGACATTAGTGGATTGAGGTTTGCATGAGAGTTTCCAGCCAAGAATACATTGCCTGCCATAGCCCAGTGGCTATTGGGTAGGGTCTAATACAAGGAAGTCCAAAGCGGTGGTGCAGCTTAAAGGGAGGAAGCTAGAGAGGATAAAAGTAAGTTGGTTAGCATAGAATGCTTATCCACAAGAAGCCAGTCCAATTATATTTCCAGTTAGACCATCAGTAGCATAATTTTGACTAAACAATACTTCACTGTCTGTGCATTATATATGCTGAGGAGTTCCTATAAGTGTTGGAAGACAGATCAGTGGCATTTTGCAACTGATTGATTAACTTCTGAACTGGTCTATCATATTTCTGGGGGAGAATGTGTGACACTAGAACAGGTTAAAGCTTTAGAAATCTTGTTTTTATTTTTATTTTTTTCGGATTTCCCAACCCCCTTACCAAAATTAAGTGTATGTACTTGCATTAAAGGGGGAAAAAAACATTTCTAGAGGGAGAAGTTTTTGGCAAACTTATATTGATCCTAGAGAAATATATACCTCTAAAAACAAAGTTTACAAAAATTTGCGAGAGGAATAACACTGTTTTTACTTTGAGAGTTCAAAAATTTTGCAACTTAGATCCGTAGAAGGCCACAACAAATCTACAGTGATGTTAAATACAGCTTCCTCTCAGAGACAGAATTTTCTGCTTTAGGCTTTTGCAAATGTTAAGCGAGTAAGTTAAAACTCTAAAGAAAGGTGAGATGATCTTATTCCTCTGTTCCAAGACCTTGAAATTCTGAACTTTCTAAAGCAGTTCAACATGTTTAACTTTCAGGAGTCACTTGCACACTTTCACTTTACTTGCAACAGTGATGCTTTTATCCCTAGTAACTCAGTAGTGAGCTAAACTGTCCCAACAGATATCCCAACACAAGGCTCCTTATAAGGAAGAAATAATTCATTCCCAGGGTCTATTCTCAATAAATGTAAACTGAATGTGCTCATTCCTTGAGGAAATACAGAGCAGTATTAATTCACATAGCTCTGAGACTCTGGCATACACAATGCCCTCCCCTTCAGTCCATCTCAGAATGACTTCATAAGTCAAGTATCAAGCCACAAAAAGGCAGAGGACATAGCAATGAATGTCAAGAGGATTTAGCTCAAATTAAGATGTTTTTCTCTTTACACTATTCTAGAAAACTGATAAAGCATGCTCAGCATTTTAAGTACATTTTCCTAAATGTTTTTAGACTCTAGCATCTGACTCTGGTTTTGGAATCATTGTGGAATTTAATTAGGGTAAAAAGCTGCATTTTGAAAGGCCTCATTCAGTGCTGCTAGTTTATTTTCACTTTAATGGAAGAACTCTAAAGTCTTAAAAGTGCTGGCAATATTTATCCTAGAGTGTTTGGTTTGATTTAAAAGGCAGACTTTTAAAGGCAGACTTTCTATTTTTAACTCATAGGTAAAAATAGTCTCCAAACACAGTGAATAAAACTATTTGAGAGAAGATTTAAAAACCTGAAGATATGAACCAAACAGTACTATTTTCTTCATCTACAATCTTAAGATGATTACTTCATCAGTTCTCATCCCTACTGTCTGTTTTCCCAAATAATTTGCTAATTGTGAACTTCATGCAACTAACACAAAGTGTAGTTGTATTAGCTGCCTTTTCCTACAGCATTGTTTTTCAAGCTTTCAAACAACAAATACATTTGGAATCCATAATATCTATAGCTTTCTTATAGGAACTAAAGTGCTTAGTTATCTAAAAAAAACTGTAAAGGAACAGGTTAAAAAAAGATGTGTTCAGCATTGTAAATTCATTTGCTTCAGTATATCGATCAGCTTTTCTTGTACTCAATTATTAAACTTTTAATTAACTCTCAATAATTTTTCTTAGAGCTTTAGCTCTGAGAATCCTGCCAATTTCAGTCTCCTTTCCCGAATTTTTTCCTCTGCATCTCTGACTCCCTGACCTCCCTGTGTTTAGAAATATTTTATGCAAAGCATGAATTTGGACTTTTGGTCTACTTAAATGCAGTAATGCCATGTCTCCCCTTAATGGTTGTTGTTCTTGTTCTCATCTTTCCAGATAAGTTTTAACCACCAGGGTGACTTGTATTGTCCAGCACTCAGTTGTCTGAAATCTAGAGTTTTCTACATACAGATCATTTTTTTATGTCATACAGAGACAACTGTACAGCTGTATGTGATTTTTCTTTTAAATAAGCAAAACCTATAGAATACCTAAGCCTTGTATATGTTACTGCAATGACTGAAAATGATCACAAGTGGCCTAGTGCTTTGAAACATTATTAAGAAAGAGTTTAACTGAGCTGTTGCCAAGGCTGTATTTCCAAGAAGCTTGCAGAACAGCCTTTGGCTAAGTGTGGGATGTTAACCAAGTTCAGGTTGCTGTTCTGCAGCCATTCTTTCCCCTCTGTATAACTCTGGAATACAGCCCTTCTAAAAGCATGAAGCAGAAAAAGAGGAAATGAAGGCTCAGTAAGGTCTCCCGACAAAAGAGCACCTATTGAAAAAAAAAAAACCCAACTAACTACAAATTTAAACACAGTTATGGCATGGCTTTAACACACCTTAATTTCTTCACTGGGATTAACATTCCTTCCCTGTTGAGTTCATTTAACTCTCTGAAAGCAAAGGGCAACACTGGCAGAACAGTGGAACTTCAGGCTTAGATTATAACTTGTAAGCTGTTAGTGCTACTGCTGTTGTACAGGTACATCAGCGCAGGAGCAGCCCAGGAGAAGTGTACCCGATGCTTGTGGCATAACCTCAAGAACAAAGATGCTTCATTTACCCCCTAGCCCAGTTAATGGGAAGCAGCTATTTCCGCTGAGTGGTAGATGAATGGAACAGGTGCATTTATGGGCTTTTTCCTCTGCTTTTCTCTAGGATTTCTTAAGTCAATTTTTGATTATTCTTTTCCCCAGATCTGAAAAGGTAAAAAAAATTACTAAGTTGAAATAATTGACTCATAGGCTACTTTTACTTGTCATAGATATTTTATTTCTCATTGGCATACCTCTCACTCTTCTTATTTCTCAATTCTTAGTGTACAGCTTGTTTATTATGACATGAAGAATTCTTCCAGTGGTATTAGGGTGTTATTTTTACTGCAGCAGGCGGCTAAGACCTGGTAAAGAACAAGTCATTACCCAATTTAGAAGAGCATTTTTACTGACTTGCTAGACACTTGCTTAGAACAGAAATAACGCTTGAACAACACACAAGAAAAATTGCTTCAAGATGTGGAGAATTCTTAACAAAGATTAAGTAATGGGGACAAAATTAAATATATATTTTTTCTGCTCTCATATATATACATAGGCCATCATAAAGTTATTCATTTCTTACCTTCTACATTCCCCTTTCTCTACTCTCAGAAATCCTGAAATCAATACTATTCTAATAGCAAAGGAAAACACAGTGTCCTCATTTCTTGCCTGTAGTGTTCAGGCTCCCAAATACCCCCCAAATTTAGTAAGTATATAAATGCAGTGGATCCCTTGGAAGATACATGCCTAAAATGATGAGAAGCCAGCTGACATCCTAGCAAGGTGTCTGCAAACGTGTGAAACCAATGCCTCAAGAGTGACCATTTGTACTTGGGAAGCACCTTACATCAGTTTACACTCATTTTCTTCCCAGAAGGTAGCTCTTGTGATCCCAAAGAAAAAAACAAATCATAGAATACACAGAAAATAAGGTATGCTGAACCCTGTCTGTTAGTCTGCAGTTTAAACATCTTCGCTCAAAACCATCAGCTGTTTTCTTAACACAAGCAAATGACAATAACAAAAAAGCAAAAAGGTTCAATTCCTAGACATAGAAAAATTATCTTGAGAAATTACAAGTCAACGCTACTAAGAGCTTAGTAGCATACCAAAAAGCCAATACTTGCATATTCTAAACCATTGTCAGATTTTCCTCCAATCTTTCTCTAGAAATCTAAGTCAGCAAGTTTGATAAAGTTGACTGAATTTCTCATGCATTTTTAATAGAAAATGCAGTTTCTGCAAAACTATTCAATCACCTGTTTAAAAAATAAATTATTGCCCTAGTCCAGGTTTTTGGGGAGAACAAAAATAGGTACTAAGTTTCAAGTTAGCTTGACGCTAGTTGTGTTTCCCAGATCTCACACCTGACACCCTTGACATTCTTTGAGCAGTGTTCCCTGATGGAGCCATCTCCCCTGACCTGCACGTCCCAACTACACAGTTGCACTGCATCATGGAAAATGTAGTCCAGCTGGATGTTAGCCTACACGAGCAAATGAAGCAATACGGCACTCAAATTAGGGATTCTGCATAACATGTCAGCAATTGCTATTCACTGTTAAAAGGAAGCAAGATATATAGGTGTTTTTTCCACTGCAAGTTGCTAAAAAAATGATATTTTCGAAGTAATGTTTATCAGAACGTTTAATTCCATTAAAAAGAAGAAAAGTTCATTGTTCTAAAATAAGGTTATATCAAAGTCTCCCTCCACAAGAAAAAAGAAAACGTTATCAGCTTTATTCGTTAGCTCTGGTCTTTCCTGTGTGGTATTTCTATAATATTTTGCATCAGCAGCCTGTCTGTAACTAGGGCTAGAATTGTATCCATCATTCCCTGCTGCAAGTGGAGGTAACAGAACACAGACTTCACTTGGGGTTTATTTTGTCTTATTTAGGAGTCTTATATTCTGATTTTGAGGCTGCTATTGTATTTTCTTTTTCAAGGAAGGCCATTTAATTTGAACAGCCAGTATGATTTTTGAATGGTTTATTTGAGCGGATCCTGAAAATAATCATAATAAAAATCCTTTTTACTTTATGCACTATGGAGGCTGCGAGCATTACACCCATTATACCCACTCGCTAAAAATTAACCAGAACAGATGGTTAATACAGCATTTTTTTATAGGTCTTCCAACACCAAGGCAAACATAATATTTTAATTGCATTCGATTTACTCACTGCGGGTTGTGGCACCAAGCCCTTCACCTTGGGCTACCGGAGCGGTTCCAGCCCGGGCCATCTGCGGAGCGAGGCGTTAACGTCCAGCCCGCGCCCCGCGCTCCCCGGACCAGTAACGGCCGCGGCAGCGCGCGTGCGGCCGCGCGCGGCCGGCACGGGCCGGCTACCGTAGTGCCTGTGATAGACGGGACAGCCTGAGGGGGCGGGGGTGGGCTGCTTGCGTCACGCGTGGGGAAACCGACCGCGGCTCCCGCCCCAGGGGCGACCTGAAACTGGCTTCGCCCCACACGGCCGCGCCCAAGGCTGCTTCAGCCGCGCGTGGGGAAAACGACCCCGGCTGCTGCCCTAGAGGCGGGCTGAAACAGGCGAGGCCCGTAATTTTTCTCTGGGGCAGGAGTCCAGGCCCCTCTCTCCCCGCGCGGGGCCGCAGCCGTTGCGAGCCCGCCGGGGACGCCTCTCACCTGTTCGCCGCGTCTCCGCCGTCTCGCCGCAGCTCCAGCGCCGGCAGCGCGGCTGGAGGCGGGCCAGCCCCCGTCTTCCCCGGGCGGCCGCTGCCGCTCCTGTGCCGTTACCGTATTTCCCTGCGCTCGCTCCCCCCTCCCGGCTTTCCCAGCAGAGGTGACCGGGTTGAGGCCGCGGCGGCCCCGCCCCCGCATTCCATTCCCTACATGGTGCCACTGAGGGCGCCGCCGGCACCGCCCCCTTTTCCCACCACGCGCGCCAGGCGCGCCCGGGCTTGCGCGCGTGACATCAGCGGAGGGTGCGGGGGAGAAGAAGGCGACACATCGACACGGCGTCCCCGCCCCGCCCCGCGCAGCCGGAGGCAGGAGAGCGCGAGCGAGCGCGCGCGCCCCTCGTCCCCCTCCCACCGGCGCGTGGAACGAGCCTTCCTCGGGCCGTTCTATTTATGTTTGTGGCGCCGATTTGCATAAGGCGCCGCCCCCTCGCCGTGGGCGAGGCCGGGAGGCCCCGCCCACGAGCCCATGTAAGGGCAAAAGGGGGCGGGGCGCGCGGCGCTCGCGGCCGCTCGCCCGCTTCCTGGTGCCGTTTATAGGGTACAGCCACTTCCGCTGTCTGCTTAGAAGCGGCGCGATCATGGCGGAGCGCGGTCAGCTCCCTCCCCCCGCGAAGCGCCTCTGCTGCAGACCCGGCTATGGGTCGGGGTGCAGGCCGGGCCAGCGGGCGGGCGGCGCCGGACCCGGCAGCGGGGCGCTCTGCGCCGGACCCTCCTCCGCAGCCGCCGCCGCCGCCCTGGGGCTGCTGCCGCTCGGCAAGACCCAGAGCCCCGAGTCCCTGCTGGACATCGCGGCTCGCAAGGTGGCGGAGAAGTGGCCCTTCCAGCGGGTGGAGGAGCGCTTCGAGCGGATCCCGGAGCCGGTGCAGCGCAGGATCGTCTACTGGTCCTTCCCCCGCAGCGAGAGGGAGATCTGCATGTACTCCTCCTTCAACACCGGCGCCGAGGACCCCGCCGCCGTCCCCGGGGGGGCCGCCTCCGGCACCGCGCCCGGCGGGGCCGCCGACTCCGCCGCCGCCGACGAGACCCGCCTGCCCTTCCGCAGGGGCATCGCGCTGCTCGACGGCGGCTGCGTCGACAACGTCCTGCAAGTCGGTGAGTCACTGGCCGGGGCCGCGCTCCGCGGCCGCGCCGCCGGCCCTCTCCCTCCCCTCCCCTCCCCTCCGCGGCGGGGCGCCGCCGCCGGCCGTGCCCCCGCCGCTGCCCCCCGGCGCCGCCACCTGCGCCGCCCCCGCCCGCCGGCGGCTCCCGCGGGGGCGCGGGCCGGAGCCCCCTCGCCGGCGGTCCGGCCGCGCAGCCCCGCACTTCCACCCCGAAATCCGGGCCGTGCAACTTCCTCTGCCAGTCTCCTCCCCCTCGCATCCCCGGCGCGGAGCGGCGCCGCCGGCCCCTGTCTCCTTGACACGGCCGGCCGGGCCCCGCCGCTGCCCCCGCGCCCGGCCACCGGCGCCGCGTAATCCCGCCCGGCGCGGCGCGGCGCGTCCCCTCCCCGCCTCCACCCCCGGTAATCCGGGTCATCCTAATACCCCGAGCCACAATAGAGCGAGAGAGATGCCGCCGCCGCCCCCTCCCCCCGGGACCGCGGCCGCGGGTGGAAATGAATCAGCAGAAGGCGGCGGGGGGGGCAGGGGCGGGATGCGCCGTTACCCGAAATAAAGGAATAAAACCGAGCGCGAGACCCGGGAGCGGCTCCGCCGGGCGAGCGCGGCGGCGGCGGGGGGAGCCGCGAACAAAGGCGCCTCCCGGGCAGCGGCGGCGGCCCCGCACCCGGCGGCCGGGGCGGCGGGGCCGGGCGGGGCGCGGGGGGCCGCGGCCGCCCCGTGACAGCGGCGGGGGGGGTGGGACGCGGCGGCTCTGCCCGCGCTGGACGACGCTCCCCCGCCGCCGCCCCGGGCGGTGGCGGCTCCCGGCGGCCCCGGAGGTGGGTGTCCGCCCCGCCGGCGCGCCGCACGGGGTCCCGGGGGGTCTCGGGCCCGGCTTGCCCCCCGCCCGGGGGTCGCTCCCCGGTGAAACTTCCGCGGGGGGGGGGGGTCGGGCCGCGGCCGCTTTGTGCGCGGGGGGCGGCCGGGCTGCGCCGCCGGGCGATGCCCCGCGGAGCGGGAGGGGGCCGGGCACTTTGTTCTCATTTTCATGTTTATTTGCGTCCTTTTCAGTTTTCTGCCGCTCCCCCTCCCCCCGCCCCGAAAGGGGAAGCCAGACAAAAGAGGCTCTTTATTTCTTTTCACCGCCGGCGAAACGGCGAGGCTCTGACAAAGGGCGCGGAGGGCTGCGCCGCGCTCCCGCCGGCGGCCCGCGGGGCGGTGCGGTGCGGCCCGGCCCGGCCCGTCCGTGCCCCGGCGCCGCCGCTCGCTGCCGGCCCCGCGGGGAGCCCGTGCCCGCGGCCGCCTCTTCTCCGACGGGAAGCGCTGCTGCTGTTTCCAGGCTCGGCGCCCTTCCCTCCTGCCTAGGGGGAGTTCAGCTTTGAGACAATCACTCTCTTTTTTATTTTAATCTAATTAACTTTCTTATAAGTTTCATCTTTTGGCTTTCCTTCGCTTTCCAAAGGTCTGAGGCACGTCTGTGGTTCCTCGGGACTGTCAGAACCAGAAGTAGGGCTGCTTCGGTTCGATTGGCGATGCTGAGGTTTTTTTTCCTCTGCTTGCACTTGATTCTGTTTGCAAGCGATGAGGAATGACAGGAGTGCACATAGGGAGGGTTTCTTGGCTGATTACATTTAAGCCAGGAATTCACTGTGAAAATAAAGCCAAGGGGCGATAAATAAAAGATGCAATCTCCTCCAGGAGACAGACACCCAGCGTGGGCTTTGCTTTGCTTGCTTTCAGCAGTGGAATAGGCCTCAGTGAGTAGTTGTGAAAGAAAAAAGTAACTTTTTGTATAGCTTCAAAAGGGGGGGGGCACTGAGTAATGTTGGCAAGGGTCAGTGTGAAGAAAGAAAATATGCATAAATACGACTGAAGTGTTGACTGCTGCTTCTGGAGCCCTTAAACACATTCCAAACAAACACTATACATACTGCTGAAAATACACTCTTTTTTTTAACTTATGAGAGCCTCTTCTGGAAAGCTGTGCAAAAATAGTGGAAAGTGGTGATATGAAACATGTCAGTTGCTGTGGCAGAGTCTTTGGGCTTGGCCAGTGAGGGAGCAGTGGAAAGCTTCGGGTGGGCTGGGTGCTCGCAGGAAACTCCTCGTATGATTTGGGGTAGCTGTGTCATTAGGGCTGGTAAAGACTCTTGCCAGTGAGATACTCCTTGTGAAGCAAAACAGTGCAACTGTGAAAGCAAATTCAACTGCAGTGAGCTGTATTGGGTGGAGAATGGAATTGGTTCCATATAACACAGCTGAATATGTAGCGTTGAGGAAAACTTAATGTTGAGTTTATATAAGTGCGTGTTTAGTGACCATATAAATGTGAACTTATGTTCTTTGCAGTATGAGTAATGGAAACTCTGTAAATGTTTACTATTGTACTATGGAAAAGTGCAGTTATTGGACAAAGTACGTTTTATTACATATCAATTCTAGCAGCCTTACTTGTTACACTAAGTGTTACTATAAACAGGGAATGCCGGATTTGATATCTGAGGGAGACGCATAAATTTCATTTTAGAGCTAGTTAATGGAACCATTTGCTTCTGAATTTTACATTTTGCAATCTAGCTGTGTGTAAACATCCAGTCAAATTTATCATAGCAACTTTTTTCAAGCAGTAGAATTTAAAAAACCTTGTTTCTATACTCTTTTTTTCTAAAACTATTCATCTTATGCTGCTTCATGCCCCCCTTTTGACTTTTTCATCTCCCATCTGTAATTAGAAGGAAATCCTAAATAAAAGAAAGATAACACATTAGTCAAACACATAGGTTTTAATAATCAAGCAGAAAAGCTGTCCGCTAGTGTATTTTGAAGTTAAATGATATTGCTGCAGTGTAATAATTAGTGTCACTTCATTTTGAAAGATTTTTCTCAAAAGAAGTTGGTTTAAAAACTCTATTTGCATCAAACCTATTGATGGCCTTTTTCTTCTTTTTTTAAAGTGTATTTTTTTAAAATGGTATGTTTGAACCAGACAAAGGATTTTTTTTCTTAGCTTATTTAAAAAAGATTCAGAATTCAGGCTCCTAAAACAAACCTTTTTAACTATATAAAACAAAGCTTTTCTACTTGTTTTTTTGTTTATTTCAAACTAAATATTTTTAGTGATAATTGCAGTCTAAACATGAAAACACTCTGAGTAAATACAACAATCTGGAAGGAAAATTAGAAATTGACTGTTGCATTTGGCTAAATTTATAAAGATGCCAAGAGTGAGCAGACAGTTTTAGATGGTGAAGTGTATATTTGGTTTCTGAGGTTAGTCCCGAATTAGTATACAGTACTGTATTGTCGTCACAGCTGTGTCTGTCAAGGTTAGGAAGAGGCGTGATCCCTCAATAGCACAGTTGACCTGGCGAGGGCCCTTAACGCAGCTATTCTGGGAGAAGGGAAAAAACCCTGTGCTGTGTGTTGGTATGACTCTTTTTGCTTGGGGAAAGACAGAGGCTGCATTGGCTGTGGTGGTATAAAGCTCGGTTTTGCTGCTGTAGCTGCATCTACATTAGAAGCACTTGAAGTGATTTTCTGATATGTCATGTAAGTACTCCTAGAATATCCTTGTCCATCTTTAATTTGAGGTCAGCTAGTCTTTGCTGCATAGATCTTGCTTGCTCATGCAGGCCTTCCTTTAAGGTGTTACAGCCCTTTGCACGGTAGTGTAAGACTTTATAATCACAGCAGTCATGCCTCTTAGGTATGAATGGCAAGAGAGAGTTGGAGGGAAGAAACTCCTAGGGAAGGAAAATAATGTAAAGAACTAATTGACTGGTGCTTACCACAGCTCTAGAATTTAACGTTAATATTGTAAGCTAGAAAAAAAACCCTACCTTGTCTCTGGAAGAGGGTTCAGCTGAACAGAATCATCAGTGTGGAACTGCAGATTCATTTTCTACAGCCTATCGGTGAGATGTGATCGGGGGATGTAACTAAAAAGTAAAATTTCTCAAGTGTAAAGTAATTGTTGGAACTCCCTGGATGTTTCCTTAGTTGATTCTTAAATGAAGTTAAAAGACTAGTGATTTTTTTTTTTTCAATTTTCTTTTAATGAGAAGTATTTATCTTCTGACTCAGAGGTGCTTTTATAATCTATTGTTACAGCTAATTATTCCCCCCCCATCTTCCTTTTTTGCAAATATGAGCTAAATCTTGGTAATTGCTTTCAGAACCAGGAGAAGCTTGCTTTTTTTTCCTCTTCCCTCTCACCAGGAACAGAAAGCTTTACAAGACCATGTTGGTAACTGCTCTCTAATTCTGGTTGAATGCAGTCTGTATGTATGGTGATCAGCAACTTTCAGATCCTTTCAAAGGATGATGATTCTAGTAAATCATTTTTTTGTTCTTCATAGCCATCTTTGCCCAAAATAACATGATATTGTACAGCAAGCAAAACAAATGGAATTTGTTTTGTAAATGTAAAGTTTAATTGTAGTGCCAACAATATCGTGTGAAGCACCTTTCCGTTGATAAAATGACACTGCGTATTTTATCAAAGCTGGCACAAACATCTTTGTGCTGTAAATTGAAATGCACTTTTTGGCAGGCATGATGTTCTCCACTGAAGCAAGCAATATATACCTAGTTGTTGATGAAACCTGTAGGACATGTGGATTTAGTAAAACATTTTTTTCTAATGTAAGTAATGCTAAATTGCATGACTCAATTAAGGCTGTCATTTCTGGAGCTGTAAGCTGTCTGTTTTGCATCAGCTTTGTGGTGTCCTGTGGTTCTGAATTGTCGTGGTGTGTGTAGTGACCCTTTTCCAACCAGAGAAGGTTGTGTTAAACTTCTCGTCCTCCTCAAACAGGCAGTATGTGGCGTGTCTGCTGACATGCCAAAGAAACAAGTATGATTTCTATAGCAGTCAGCCTGATGTTGGGGTTTGGTTAGGAATGTATGACTAAAACAAGTAATCCAGAATTTGTCAATACAATATTGTGGTAGGGGAGTAAACAAATGTCTGTCTTCTTGCTGGACTTTTTTTTTTCTTTTTGAATCAGTTCCAAGACTATTACAGTCTTGCAAAAATATCTTCACTGATTCCAGTTTCAGTTCACTTTAAGAAGTATCTACCAGTATTTCTGAGTTCCGGAACAGAAACCAGTGAACTCATTTTTAAAGATTTCTTCCTGAAAGAGAGACATCTGAATGCATTCCAGTTTCCTTGTTAGATTTGGAATGCAATGCATTAATTAGGGAACACGCAAGCTATTTTCAGTCTGTATGCATGTGTGCTCTAATGTACTATCCTTGACCTTGAATAATTTCTTTGGAAACCTTAAAAAAAAAAAAAAAGTTTTCCTTCAAGACCAGATTACTAAACGTGGAAAACTGAATAAATCGCCTCATGCCTTTTTTAATCTTTCCTAAAATATCTAATCTGAATTTCAAGAGAAAGTATTTTAAAGAGATTCCAAGAGGTGAAAATAAAACTTTCTACTGTTTTTCTTTGTAATTATTAATGTAGAATTATTCTTTAAAGGACAGTGTTATTACTTCTGTTCTAGAGTTATTTTTAAGGAGAAACAATCTGTAAATCGTTTCCCATTAAAATTTCTAAAACACAAAAACCTCTTTTCTATAAAAGCTTATATTTTGTTGACCTAAAAAAAATCATTATTTGTTTTTATGTCAGTTTTCATGTTTCATTTTCCCCCTAATTTCAAGGCTTTCCTCACTTCCAAGTAAACAATTTCCATTTTCAAAGCTTGCTTTCTGTTCAAGAAAGTGGTTCCATCTCTGTATATGATCAGATGTTTTGGTATGTAGCAGTTCTTGAATTGTAGCCAGTTGTCATGCCAGCAGCTGATGCTTTCTTTTTTTTCCCCTCCCCCCCCCCCAACTTTCAGAGATGAACAATTAATTAAAAGCAAAATCTGTGTGTCAGGATAGGCTGAAGCTATTTGAAAGTCAGCACTGGACAAATTGGTTCCCTTAAAAATCCGTTACTATTCCTGGTTGCTATGTTTTGCTGTAGTGTTTGCTATTTTTCTCATAAAGGTTCGTTTTAACAGGTTTATATAAGACTAGGTGACTGACTACTAAGAAAAAAATGACACGCTTCCTCCCATTATAAATAGGTTATCTTGTATAGCAGTTTTTACTGGTGGAGGATAGAGTATTTTAGGTTGCATGATGTACGATACATCTTTGTGGCTTCAATTTTAATGTAACCTCTTATCTAGGTAATTAGTTATGTCAAGACAAATCCTGAAGTTTTTTAGTAACAGAATACTGGTGCAAAGTTGCGGTAGTTTAGGAATGCAGTTGACACCCCATAACTTTCTTTCTCTTCAGCAGATTTTCATTGGGGATTAGGTGGGAGAATTTAATGAATTTTAAAAACAAAAATAAAAACTATTTTAACTGACAAAAGCTATTCTAATTTTTGAATGTTCTCTGCGACAGGAACTAATTTGAAATTTTAAAAAGCTTTCATCTGTAGCAAGGGTACAGATTTAATGTGAATTCTGATTGCCTGGAATGCAGTCAGCCTGAGAGCATGTGAATACTTGAGTACTGTCCAATAACTATACTTGTTGTTCTGGGAGATCCGTCTCCTTGAACTTCCAGTTTTTCCTCTTGGTTTACTATCTAAACTACCTATGTAAAATGCTGTTCTCTGCTGGATGTGTATGTAGTTCTTGACATGGCTTCATAACCTTCAGTGACCTGGATCTCTAGAGATGTCGGCTGGTGCTGTATGCTGGTTTGCAGTCTCCTTCTAGCTACATGCCAATTACCATGATTTATGTGATGTCCTTGCGATGCATTACCATGCTGTCTTTTGACTTGGTAGCCATATGCATTTAGTCTTTTGTTGCATTCACCCTACTGTTAAGGGCCAAGATGTCTAGAGAACTTGTGATCTAAGTCACTATCTGAAAATAGCTTTTTTTCTGACTTAATTCTGCAGATGTGTAAACAGACCAGGGGAGTGTAACCTTCTAATAGTAACTGAGGAGTAGAGAATTCCTTTGTGGTTAAGTCAGAACTGATAAAAGGCCTCCTGTAGGAACTTAGTGGTTGTGCAAAAGACTTTCTGATTTGACGCAGCTCCGTGTAGACTGAAGGGTCCCTTAATGCAGACTTTCTACCTATATTTGATTAAACCCTTCTCACAATTGAAAAACAAAGTGTGGAAGAGGAGAATCTTTATCTGTATTTAAAGTCCATTTTAAGATAATTGTGATGTGCACCATCACATGCTTTAAAAAGGAGAGCTTAATTTTTTTCTTTTTTACTCTAGCCTTCTATTCCTTGTTGCAAGTGAGTGCATTTGACAGTTTTTGAAATATCTCGAAGTTTTGGCTTTGCAAATGCATGGGCAATGGCTGAGAAGGTCTGACGTTAATTGGAAGGATGCAGTAAAACCTGTCAGTAAGTTTAAATGCACACTAGTAGAGCTAGCTGATCAGATAAATCGGAAGCTCATTTACTGAATTAATGTGCTAAAAATTCAGGTGACTTACCTTTTGTCCTGCTTTATTTAACAATCTGCCTGTTTACATAAGTCATCTTTCATTGTTAATTGGTGTCAGACCTCTAATACATTATGGAATTGCCCGAAAAATGTCTGTGGGGAAAATGGCATAATAGGAAGAAATTTCACAGAAGTAGGCGTTAATATATCTTTATTGTGTCTGTGTGTTTTTTTTGTTTTGTTTTGGTTTTTTTTTTTGGCCAAAAGTTAATTACATTCAAACAATCATTTTAAAGACTAAGAAAATCAAATGTTGCATAGCTGTATGACTTCTAAGAAATGAGACACTTGGTTGTATGCATGCCAAGCTTAACTGCTAACTGGTTACTGACAGCCGGTAGTAATGCAAATACAGTGCGGGAATTGTGCAGCTGACTACAATGTTTAATTTATATTGACTAATGATATAAAGAACATTTGACCATTGAGGCACTTAAAATTGGATAAACTGTTTTATAAAGTGTGAGACAAATTTACAATCTGTAATACACTAGATAAATCAAGTTCACATGTATTCTAATTATGTTCATATTTTTAATATTAAACTTGTGTTAAAAGCAAGATTTTTAGTAAAGGTTTTTATCAACATCGGCTCTTTTGGATTTGTTTCCTTTTGCTTAGAGTTGAACTTTTTCTTATTTTATACTAGCGGCTTGTCTTCTTTCTGCATACACATGCTCAGTAATGTGTGCTGAGCATAGAGGCAGCACAAACTCTCATCATCAAATCTGCTTTTAGCTTACCCTTGTCAGGAGCAGCTGGTGAGTTTTATTAATATTTAATTTCTAGATTCAGCTTTGATATTTTGACCAGTCTAAAGTTCATAGAGCATCAATCCATATTTGGTAATTAGTGATGAGCTTGAGAGT